>NW_027069341.1:0-43552 GCF_037157495.1 Lathamus discolor | reverse complement strand
TATGTGTGTTTTTCAGAAGCTAAGCCATAACTGAGATAATTATCAAAGTCATTACATATAAGAAGTTTATATATATGCCTAATATTAATGAAAACAAGCTATGTAAAAGTCTATACATGCCTGGGAAAATTAATTTTAGTACATGCAAACTTCTCTAAGTGCATGATTTCCACTACATGAATACTAGTTAGCTACACAGAAATGAGGAAAACATCAGTTCTGGCTTTCAGTGTGAGTTATATTATAATAATTGAAGTTACTAATTGGAAAAATGAAGTTCCCAAGTCCTTCATTCAGACATTTATAAGACCAAACCAAGAATAAAAATTATCTGAAGATTGCATATGAAATCCAAGGTTCAGTTTGGAGATGCCAGCTCTGTATTTCACATGCCTCCCATGAAAACAGTACCTTTGACATGCCTCCATCAGACTGCAAACCTCTTATTACTCAGCCACTTCCTTCACATCTACTCCTAGTGATGAAGAAATTTGATTGATAACAGATGTTACATGTTCTGCCACAGAACTTTTATGCAATGGAAGAAAAACCATCCCAGTCCATTATTCCTTTGAGAAGTGTATTGCCTCTCTACCTTCTCCACACTTGATTCTGGGTTTGGTTTTTTTTTTCAGACTGGGAAGATCTGGTAGAAGAGATGGCTTCTCCTGTACATAGAAGATGGCTACCATTTTTTTACATTAATGATAACTAAATACATTAAAGAAAGAATAGCAATATAATTTTAATCTGCCTGACTTGATGACCTCAGTTAATCTAACTTTTAATCTTCACTTCAGTATTAGTCATAAGAGATTATGCATTTCTAAGCAACTTTTACAACCTATGATTAACGATTACCTTCTGAATGTAAGACATTAATATAGTCCCTCAGTAGGTATGTTCATCCAAGAGACCAAATGTTTACAGGCAACACAGAATCACAGAGCACAGGAGATGACATATTTATTGATGAATGCACTGTTCTGTCAATAACACTGGAGTGAAGCTGTGTCATATTGAACCGTTTTGTGAGGAAGATCTCGTGCGATGAGCTTGCACACTTAAGGCACTTTTTCAGTTGTTTGGCTTTGTTTTGTTTTTTGGGTTTGGGGTTTTTTTTGGTGGTGTTTCATATTTGAAAAACTAAAAATTTTTCTAAGAAACATTATATCGGCAGCAGTGACAATTTTTGTTGAGCATTTCTCAGACTTCTGTGGGTTCATGTTAACCAGGTTATGATACTAGTTTAAGATGTACCGTGTACAGGATGCATATGCAGAGTTAACATGGATTTAGGTTTGCATATTAGTTTTCATTTTGCATGGAAGTTCTGAATGTACCTGAGTAGAAACTAAACAAGACAATAAACTTACCACAACTTACCACAAATAAAGAAAAAGTTGTTGTCACCCTTCTGCATTTGGGCAAGACTGTAGTTCCTGAGAAACCTCTTTGTTCCAGCGCCAGATGGAGAAATTCAAGATACTTAGGTGAAAATACATAAGGACAGACATGAAAATGTGAAAAAGAAAGCATGGGGCACCCGAAACTGTACATGTGCACACACACATATATAACTAAGAACTCTGATGTATTTTATCCAGTACAGGATGCTTGGCGATTCAATGGCACAAACTTGGCTGGAAAATAATATCTAATCTCTGAACTCACAGAATGTGTGGAAGAAGCTATTCTACTTTACTAAGTTATTTGGCATCTGGTAAACATCTTATTTTGAGAGTTTTTTGGAAATAAATTTTTGTATCAAGGTCTGCTCTTACTTAGTTCTCGGTTTGATCAACTTGAGGCATGGTGTAGCATTGCAGTGCAGTTTTAAAAGTGGCAGCAGAAATGGAAAAGCTCCTCTGACAAAACAGCATGGCCTTAATGAGAAAAATATGATGCATTTTCAAGCTGGTGAGTTGAGTGTAAATTTTCAGTATTTGCTAAGCTGAAAGCCTTATTGTTTCATAGTTGGAATTTACAGGTAATCAAAAATGGACACATTCTACTGCTGAGGATCTTCCACTCAAGTTTCACTCAATAAGTTTTCAAACTGTCTTAAAGTCAAGCCAGACCTCGAACCATATTCTAAAAATCCGTGAACCCTCTTCTACACGTGGACATATCTTTTTAATTATTAGTAACATGAATCACTAAACTTTGGTGATTTATGGCCCTTTATGAGAAGGAGCCTTGCAGTGCAGTGTGGTCACTAGGGGCAGAGTATGAATCACAGCATGGAACATGCAGGTGTTTTAAAGCACTGCTGAGCCCTGCCTTGAAAACTGCAGGGTCCTGTATTTGCTAGCATTACAGTGCTTTAAACGAGGCCATGCAGGTGTGTCTTAGGGATGTTCTCACTAACTCTCTATTTGTAAACTACTCCCAAAGTTGTAATAGCTAGCCCTTAGTGAACATGATGAACATGGGAGCTGAGCTAAAATTGAGGTCAAAGACAGAAGGTAAGGATGTGAGCAGGAGTGAGTAGTGGGATGAAAGATAGGGAGCATGCAAAAAATGAGACTCCTGGGAAAGTAGTAGGTGGCAAGCACTGTCAGTCACCTTCAACAGCTACTTCTACCCTGCCATGTTTAACTGCCTTCAGCTCTCACCAACTGTTAGGCTTATGGTTGTGCACTGTGAATTTAAAACACAGTCTTTCTAAATTAAGGTGAGCTTTCTTATTGGTTTCAGTGGGAAGACACCCCCCTGAGATAACATTTGGTGTCATGTATTTAAATATTGTTAGCCTCGTATTCTCTTTACATTTTCCTTTTCCTCTGAAACTACTGTGTAACTGCTCAAATGGCAAATACTTGATGGGCATGGACATCCTGTTCACTGACACCTAGTTCTAGAAGGCGCATTTTTTTTTTTTTGTGGAAATAAGCGATAAAAGAAGCCTACATGTAAGCCTGGTGCTGTAATTTTAATTCTGAGAATAGTCTAACTAACGTAAGACCACCTGCAGTTGTGGTCTTTCATTCTATTTTGTGTAAATAATGCAAACCAGAAGAAAATAACTTACTGTTCTAGCACATTAGAATGTGTGCACTGGAATTTTGGTTTTTGATTTGTAGGCACCTACTTCCTTTGAAATATTCTGGAAAACTGGTCATGGCACTTAAACAGTGTAATATTGAGAAGGATTTGTGTCTTGTGTAAATGTTATTCCCACAGACTAATATAATAAGATTACTAATTCTGCAGAGTTAAAGAAGACAGAAGTGATGTTTATTTGTTTAGGGTTTTTTTTTTTTGGGTGGGATGGGGTGAGAGGAGTTTTTTGTTTGTTTTTTTCAAGGAGTCTACAATGTATTATAAGGCTAATTGGAATTCTATAGTCTTTATAATGACGAAAATGTCATATCATGCAATGGTGCAGCATTATGACTAGCATGGTGTAAAATCTTTTAGGTTAGGTATCAGTCTCTGTTTGAAAGTTGTGTACTAAATTCACAAATCCTATTTTTCTTTTGAATATTTTTCCCTCTCAGCACCCTATTCTGAAGTGATATTTTGTAAGTGTTGTGCTTACTCAGATGCCATCACACAGAGTAAGTGATCGTTCCTGCCTTTTAATGAGTGCAAATCACAAAAGATAGAATTCTTCTCCTGGGTGGGAGGTAGATGAAAAGTTAAATTCTAAACCATAATGTTCTGTAGTAGATGATAGAATATGGAAACTTTCAAAGAAAATCTTCTTTAGGGATTGAAAAAAATAACTCATTTGTTTACGATATAATGAGTGCTCAACGTACTCAACATATTTCTGCAGTTAGTGGAATATTTCATAAAAAAAACCTATGAGGAATAAGAACGCTCTCAATTTTCTACTTCTTTGCTATTTGCAATTACTTAGTGCACAATATGCTTTTAGAATAGCATCTTGAAAACAGAGTACATTAAATAGACTGTGTAGAAATCTACAGCAACAGTATCCTGAAAAGAAGCACTCATATCAGTAATACTTTTCTTGACATTTAAAATGCACAAAAAATTTTTATGAGCTAATTTATTTTTAAGTTGAAGAGGTTTTGGTTTATAAGGACCAGATAGAATATTGTCCTGAAATAAGTGAAAATATACTTTTGACTAACAAAAACAATACCACTACAGTTAACTGAAATTTAACATGGAGATCAGTAGGCATATTTTCTTATACATACAGAGAAATCTGTATTTAAGAAAGAACTGAAATATCTGTCAAAAATTAATTGTTCAATATACCTAGTTTTCTAAAGAAGAGGAAAAAAAAATTAGGTAAATTTGGTGAATTATGTGATCTGCTGCTATCATTGGAAAATTCAGTAAAGGGACTAAAGAAATGTCTAGGTTTTTGCAACCAAATTTTTCAGATTGTTTGGTGCAATCTGCATTTAGGTCTCCTTGAGTGGAATCAGTGTTCAGCCACATCAGTGTTTGCACTAGCTCCCAGTGTTCATTCTAGATGTCCCATGAATTCAGCAAAGCCAGAGCCTGTGTTTCTACATACAACAGCAACTACATCAAAACATACTTTCTTGCCTATATAATCTCTCTACATTTTCCATGTTGTGACCTAAAGCTTCCTGTATGTTTAATCTTGGAGAAAAAGACAGTTTAAAGAGTAACAGAATGAAAACTGTATGTATTTTGTTTAATATTCTGATATCTCACCATCTGACTAGTCCTTTAGATCATACACCTTTTGATCTCCTAAGACTGTAAACTCCAGTATGTGTGGACAAATATTTCAGTTTGAAATATTGAGAAGACAAGGTACAGCTAAAACTATGTAAACTAATTTTCAATAATTTATCCTCAAGAACTCTTATTGAGTAGTTCATATGGACTTCTGCAAATGCAAAGCATAAACATAAAGATCTTGTAGATGAATGGAAATTCCAATCTATTTATGATAACAGTCAGGACATGTCTTCACTCAAAACCTCTTCTCATCAGATATGATTGCCAGTCTTGATTGTACAATACCCTGCAATTGTGAAGATAAGATATTATTCTCTGGCATTTAATTCATCTTCTCTAATTTTGTATTTTATTTCACTTCATGCTCCATCCTCTAAATGCAAAACTCTTATAACTTGTCATTCACATATGGTGATGTGGCAAAATTGCAAATTAAATTGGGAAGAGATGGCAAAGCATGTTGCATGTATATACTGCAATTAAATATCTCCTAGTCAGTATGAGGACAAACCAACTGAAATGCTTGTGCACATCTTTACATGATATTCTCAGTGTCAGCTGAACCAAGCAAAAGATTGTGTGGAGATTCACTCTTCTGAGGTCTGCTGCAGTATTGATTCTTTATTAAGGTACTCAGTAGCAAAAAGATATTTTGCATAATTATTCAAACATGACCCTGGAAACACTATGAAATATCCTTTGCTTGCCAATATCATCTGAGGCAAATTTTAATGCACACTTTAGAAAATAGTCCAGTAAGAATTTTGAATCAAACTATTGACTAGTCAAAACAGTCATATCCCTGTAAAAGAGCAGGACAAAATATTGAAAATTTCTTATTCTGCTTCTCCTTGGATATTGATTCATTTCTGTCTAACAGGAAAGAAAGAAAACTGCAATTACCACAGTGCTGTTCATGCTACTATACTTAGAGGTTTATCACGTTTTTCAGTATTAACCGCTATTGTCACAGGTTTCTAAACTCAGCATTAGCCTGGCACCAACAAGATCAGCTGTTCTTCAATGTCTGAATCCTAAAAGGGATTATATTTTAAATCATTTCGGGCCATATTCTGTTCTTAATTATCCTGCTATAAAATTGGACCCATACCTTAGTAGCCAAGCACAATCTTTCCATTCCCCTTTTTTGCCATTTTCTAAGAAGAACTCTGTTCAAAAGTAATGCATGAAATCAAAATTTCTAGTCTCCTAATAAAGACTTAGTGGTCTGGAGGTTTTTAGAGAGGAAGAAAAGTATTACCATGCCCCTTATTATAGTAATGACTGGATTATGTTTAAACCCGATAGGATGAATATATTGCACTTAAAAACTTTTTGATTCTTATCATGTCTTTAAGTGTGTCAAAGGAGGTTTTATGACTCTTAAAAAATTGCTTGGCATGTTATACTATATTATCATATAGAAGAGGACTAAGTTCTCTGTAGATCAGCGTTTCTTTATCTGCCAGATAATTTGCTCCAGTGGCAGTGAAGAGCTAGCTCTTGTGGAAAAGCACTGATGATGTATGAAGTGGATGGAGGCTTAGCAATGTGTGGTACAGTTTCAGAGGGATAGGAGAAGGTGTACTTCATTTAATTTTTCTAATTAAGAAACCATCTTTTCAAGCCACCTAGAGAAAGTTTCAATAATAAAGGCAATAAATCTGAACTGACCAATCCTGTATTCAGTTACTTGATATTTTTTCTGAACAGTGTGAAAAAAAAAAATATGTTGGTTTGGTGACCTTAAAAAGGGAGAAACAAGATATACCTATTTATTTCAATTCACTCCAAATCAGGATCTAAACCTGGAGGATAGCACCTTTAACTGTTTAATTTTGCTCTCATGAAAGTGATGGCAAGTAGCTTCTTCTTAACTATGATTTAAATACACACAAAATTAAACTGACTTTAATGAAATTTGAACAGGGTCATCATTTAGTAGTTTTCAGTCCTTTGAAAGGGCAAGCAGTAGAAAAAAAAATAAAAAAATTCTGTCATACCATATCATCAGGTACTGTATTTTAGGTTTTCCTACCCTATCTCAAATACTAGAAACAATGAGAGATCAGTTCTAATAGGAGGTTAATTTATAGAAAATTATCTTGGAAACTTTCTGAGGATCAGCCATGATTACAGAAAAACTAGAGGCAGGCCTGAAATAAAAAGCAGATGTTAAAAGTCATTAGCATGGGAAAACCTGGGGGCACACCTCAGAAATGGCACCTCTGCTGAAAACAGTCCTACAATACATCATTGCACCATATACTGAAAAAGAAAAGCAACTTTCATATAACCTCTGAGGACTAATGCAGCCAGACGTTTCAGGCTAATTTTCTTGAATTAAGGAAAGAAAAAGCAGACTTTATCACAGTCATTAATAGTATCTATTGCCATATTGCTATAGAAATGAATCACAAGTGAGGTTTGAAAGACCACCCATTTGCAAAATAAGTGCTTATTTTACAAAGCAATTAAAACGTATCAAGTGACCTATAAGAATCTATTTTTCCTTCTTTTCTTCTCAGGTACAGTTCTGAAATTAGCATTGGACAAATTGCTTGCTTTAAAACAATGGACATGATAATGGTGTTTTCACTCGTATTAACCCCACCGTGAAAAGGATTCTGTTAAGATTGGGTTAACCACAGTTAGTGGGTTAAAGTGTACAGAGAGCAGGTTAAAGTGTACTGAACCAAGTTTATTGAGAGAGACATGACAGTGCTGTGTCTTGTGGAGCACTGTGTTGTGGAGGGATGTTGCTGTCTCTCTGGGTAATAGAGGAGTCGGTGACAAAATAAGGTAGTGACCCACTCAGAAATGTCTAACATATGCTGGCACAGATGCTACCAGACATCTCCCACAGGGAATGAGACAGGGAGTGATTATTGAATATTAGGGAAATTTGTACCAGAGAGGATTAAAGCTTCTTTCTTTTCTCTTCCTGTTTTGGGGGAGGGGGGGGAGGGGAAAGGAGAGGGATCATGTCATTGCCCTGCTGTAGTGGAGAACAAAAGAGAAGCAGCTGAAGTTCAACTTCATGAGCTGCCCCCCTCTTGATATATGTAAAGCCACATGTTCAAGCAACAGTAGATTAATGTGGAGATCTTTCATCTCTGGAGATAAGAGTTTAAATCTAGGTCAGATCCCTTATGGTAGTATTTTGAGAAGAAATACAAAAATGCCCATGCTATTTTTGCTTCTAGAAGAGGATAAAATATTTCACTGCTACATTTTGCATTAGATTTTGTAAATTAGTTTATTTCAGCAGTTTTGAAATTCATGTACATGGTAAATGAATAGGTTATTATAAAATATGTTTGTTAGACATTTGTTTTCCTCTGTTGTCCCTATTAAGAAGGGGCATAAAGGAAGCTCAACATAGGTATACACAAACACAGACCACTAAAAGAACAAAGGAAAAAAAGGGCCAAGTTTTGACTGAGGAAAATTTACCACAGGTGGAATGCTGATAGATCAAACAAAACCAAATATACATATAAATACTGAATAAAAAATAGCAAGTATTAGTTTTGTGATACATTGTGGAGCTCTGTTTCCGAGGTTTCACACAATGCATACCTGACTTGATTACAGTGTGCCAGAATATAGTGCCACTGTCTGTATCAAAGGTTTACATTGCTGCAAATTATTGACACAGGTAAAATGTTTGGGAAATAAGAATGCTGTTCTGCCTACTCAGGTATGAATTTGATCAAAATAGAATCAAGTTTGGGAGTATTTCTTTTTTCTGATACATCTTTCTTGTGATATGCCTGTGCACACAAATGAAGATTTTAGAAATACAATAATAAGTTGAACATTTCATTAAACTTTTAGTTTTCCTTTGTCATTTGTGGCCTTTAAGAGATATGGGTGTATTAAGGGCAAGAGGATGCAGGGCTGGAGTTCTCAGTTTGCCCAATATACCCAGAAGGCAGATACATGTTTTGTGGCAAGGAAGAGTGTTGCTGGCTGTACTTTACCCATTAAGCTTTGGAAAATTACTTTCTCAGCAAAGCAAAAGGTGACCTAGTCTCTTCAGGGGGATTTCATTTGCAGAGGTGCAACTTCAAAATTGCTCTTGAGGAGACTTTGCCTACAGAAATTTTATGTACAAGCTGTACGCCAGGCTTTGGATTTCTAATCTGTATTCACAAATCCAGTCCCTTTGTTGCAGCAGGAATGTTCCTGATTTTACCAACAGTCACAGTTCTGAGAACTGACAGACAGAAAATGTTTTCAAAGAAAATAGTTTTAAAAAGAGAAAGTGTCATCACAGGACCCGAACAAAGTACATTAACCAACTCAACTGCTGTTATGCTTAATCTTTCACACCATGGTTTCTCTTCTGCATCCAATTCTCAGGTATTACCACGAAGACATATTTTTCTGAATAGAAACTTCAGGACTGGGAACAATAGACATGTTTTTCTTATCCAATCAAGGAACTTCTCCTACATAATCATGTTCTGTCTGTATATGGTCTATGGAACTAGCTGGATCTCCTACTGTTGATAGTTTCTAAAACTAGTTTTTTAAAGGGAAGAAAGTTTTACCACTTCTACCTACCAAAACCTTTGATTTGGTAAGGAACAGACTCTGCCATCAGTACGTATGCACAATTTAAGCCTGTAAAATTTTATTTTAGGGCCTATTTATAAGACTATCTTATTTATATGCATGTATGTTTCACTACTACGACAGCAATAGAAAAAATCTTTGAGCAAACTATCTGATTTCCTACCCTTTTTTACTTCCTTACAATTGTTATCTTCCATCTCTAATGTTCTTCAATTGTCCCAGGTGTATGGGCCTGTGCCATGTGGCTGCTCTTCTTCTGAATCTTTGACCTAACTCTTTTGTCTCCAAGCAGCAGACAGATCCCAGGCCTAAAGACAATTTTTTTCAGAACATAATTCAGACAAACTCTGGCTCTTTTATTATTTGCATCCTTTCTGAGAAATTCCAAGAGAAAATGACATGTTGGGTTTTTTTTGTTTGTTTGTTTGTTTTTTTTTTTTTTTTTTTTAATTCTGTGAAAATGGAGTGGATTTTATTTAAATTTTCAGTGTTATCTATTAGTTTCTGTGAAGGTTATTGTCAATTATGAATATGCTCCTTGGAGTATTCATGACAGTTCAAAAATAATTTTGCTCTGAGAAACTTAAAAAATAAGGATTTGACTTTGTGCACCTTAGTTCAGCAATCTGGATGGATATATCATTCTCTCATTACTAAAACAAGCAAGATTGGCTGCTTAATTATACATCAAAGTAGAAAATATGTGAACAAAAGAAATGAGTGTCTGTGTGAAGACAATGGCTAGAAATGAGAACTACATATATTCATTTTTTTAAAATGAGCATTTAAAAATGAGCTTCTTTGTTCTCCTGCTTTTATTTATATCATTACAGGTTTAATAACATTTTCTCTAGAAGTAAGGAATGGAATAATGCAAGACTGATTCAAAGAGATGCATTGATGAGGGTTATGAGATGGCCTGGCACACAGTATAAAAATAGATGTGAGAAAATATCATGCAGCAAAATCAGTGCCAGAAAATGATGCCATCTAAGGAGTGAAAGCAACATAGTCAGCTACATAACAGTATGACTTTGATATAACCCTACAGGCAGTTCTACACCAACAAGCAGTCAGCACTGAACACAGCCACATGGCTGGCAGTGAATCCATACAAAGGACTAGCCACAGGCCATGATGCCACTGCAGAAAGAATATATATTTCAACATTTGACATCTTGCTCTAACAGCTGCCAAGTTTGGCTGTAGCTATTGACCTGATTGCTCAAGGACAGAGAGGAAAAAGAAAAGAAGCAATATAAGCAAGCAATAGACAGAGATTTAAAGATCAGAAGCGTCCATGTAGATGCACGAACAGATACACTGCCCATAGGTGCTAAAGATTCTCTCCTTGGAAATGAAAGCTGTGTAACTATATAAATACAATCATGTTTAAAGAGCTTTAACATAGTGAAGATTAATAAAAAGATTTACTATTTTTGGAAAGTACATGGCCCTTGGTTGTATTCTGAAGGGTTTCACTGCAAGCTTTCATGTAAGAATATGTGATATATGTCTGCATGCGTAAGAATATCCAGTATCTCAAGTGATTCTGAATTAGAAACGTTTTAAATGGGAAAATGGTGCACAGATAACTGATGAGATATTTTAGTCCACTGCATTGTCAAAGTCTAACTATTTCTAATGGCAAGGAAAATAATAAAAAGCTGTTATTTTCCAGTGGGCTTCCCACATCTTTACACTCAGAATCTCTGATTTAGCATAACCTTTGCTAATACTAACCTTGTAATTTCTCTTTTCTTTCTCTTTTGCTGTTCTGCCTAGCAGTAAAATCTCTATGGCAAGAATTGTCATTTACTCCAGAGCTGATTTATCAGGAAAGCTAATGGGGTTGTCATGTCCCCTTAAATAGCCATTAACACTTCCCCCTGTGATGCACATTACGTGTCACAACAAGCATGTAACTGAGCAGGTCCATTTTGCCATTGCCAGTCTACTGAGGCAAAATGCAATTTATCTGTTTATTGGGATAAGATATAATGAAACTGTTCATTTTTGCTTGAGAGTGAGTACATTTTATTCTCTACTTATTTCTAAAACCAAGCATCAGAGTGGGTTTCCAGTTCTATCCCAAGGTTGTGTCTAAAGGCACAGATGTGAAGAAAATGCTCAGATATTTGTTATTCACTTTTGGAAGCACAGTAGCTCCCTAGTGGTACATGCTCTAGTTCTTTGTGGTCTATGGCTGAACTATAGATCTAAGAAGCTGTTACAAATGGAAACTATGAGTGTTTTAGCTAAAAGGTAAAGACTAGAACTATTAATTCTCTGTTCTTTTAGTGTTGCCCCTGTCCAAATCATACCAATATTTGTGTTAATAACAACAAAGAGCAGTTACGCTTCTAATACAAAGGCATGTACTAAAGTAAAGAAAAGCAAAGCTTAGGAAATTATTTTAACATTATATACTTCAAAATATGTTTAAAAGTGTATGTTTTTCTCCAATATTTCCTTGAAAACCCTTTAAAAAAATATATGTTCTGAAAAATGTATTTTTCCCTTTGCATTTAAGGGTGGACTTGTGCATTTGCTTCTGTACTTTAAAGGAATTTTTGCAATTATTTGAACTGTGAAAAATGGTAGGTAAGAATCTGCATTCATATATACCAGTAGCCTCTACAGTTTTTATGAATTCTGTGTGTTCTGGCATATTACTTTATGAAAAGTAATTACCTACCTGCCAGATGAGTCACACTTTGACAGCTACTTTAAAAGTGTGTTCTCTCCAATTTGGGTAAAGCAAACGGACAAACAACGAATAACATAGGAATTGTACAGTCAGAGCAATTCAGCATCACAAGTCACTTGTGAAATCTGTAATATGTGAGGAGTAAGCAAATATAAGTACAATTCAGTATGAAAAGCAGCCTGAAGTTTTAAAGGTGACTTGAAAGAAATGTTGATTTGTTTATTTTCCTTGAAATGACTCTTGGGGTTATTTATTTATTTTTTCCTTCAGTTTTTGAGACTATGAAAACAAATCTTTGATTTCTATCTCTTTTCTTACCCTCTAAGATATAAAGAATGTGAAACCTGTGGCATATTTGTTTTCATTTTATTGGAGGGACATGATGCTGCAGGCAGGGTAGCCAGCAATTGAGAGGAAGATATTATGAAGGCAGAGGTATCTTAAGTTTTTAATGAAATCATCCTTTAAAAAAAAATATTTAATTTTATCAGAAAAATAAGTTCTTCATTCATCTTTGGTTTTACAATTTTCTTCCCCACCCTTGTCCACACAAAGCTTTTTCCTTGATGTCCCCCTCCAACTCTGTCAAATCTGACTGTTCAGTGGTGGGAGGTGAGCCACTGGGACTGCTCCTTAGTGTCATATTGGTCTGCAGCTTGGCAGAGTGGCAGTACAGATCAATGTAAATTCAGCCAGCCTAGTGCTTATGGCTTTTATTCAGTTTAGGGAGGAAATTTGTGCGTTGACTCCTGTAATTTCCCGGTAGAACTAAAAGGTTTCTCCATAATGTGCAAGGAGAGTTTTTCTCATTTTATTATAGGTTAGAGCAATAATGTCAGAAACAGTCTCACATGTTACAGTACTGTGTACTGTGGTCTGGTACAGTTAGATAATGGCAAGAAGAGAAATGGAGCATAAGTTATAAAAGCCCAGCCAAGAATCCATGAGAATACTGTGAAGCAATCATCACTGTTGTTTTCCGTTTCCTTACTATATGTCATTCCATTTCATCCTTTCACCCTACCTAAATTTCACACCCAGTGATAGGCAGAAGGGGTTAAATGCTTTATCTTTTTTAAGATGCTCTGACCATACAACTTCTTCCTGCTTTCATCTGGCCAGCCTGAGGCTTTCATCTGCATCCTCTAGTGAAGCACACTGGTTCACTGTTAATTAAAAAACTGAATTCTGCAATACTCATAGATGCACACATCATGTGCCATGGTTTAGCACTTCTGCCATGTGGGTTCATACCAGCTGAAGAGCTGATTCTAGAGATACAGCAAGGCACCAGTTCCTTAGTGTTTCTTTTTTAAATATTGTATTATGTTTACATGTTCCTATTAATAGAAGATGACATTTAGCTGACTACATACTGTGTCAGTTGCTTGAAATTTTTGGATGAGAATAAAATAAACATCATTATTCATTTACTGAAGCTGTAAAAGAAAGTCTTGCAGGAAGAGAAAGATTTAAGCTGGAATTTTTTCTCTTCCTCTTTTGCAGGAAGTGTGCTAAAGGTAAACTGATGTGCTTAGGAGAGGTATATAGGAGTGTAATATAAAGATACAGATAATTGCAGTAATACCATAACAGATGAGACAAGTACTAAACACAAATAAGACTAATTTGGAAATACATGTATGGGTAAGTAGCATGCCACATTGCCTTTCTCCAGTATATGAAATAAAAGGTTTCACTTTTCCCAGGTTAAATGCCTCCACCTTTATTTAGATGAAGCTCTGTCTGAGGTCAGTGACTAGTCTAAGAGAAGACAGACTCCAAAATAAAGTCTACTGTTTGCTTTGCAGAAGTTAAAAATTGATGTTCATGCAGTAGGTATTAGTCAACGCATAGTGGGCTGATTCTGATTTCAAGCGAACACAAATCAGGACTGTCCTGAAGTGAGTGAAGCTACCGAGATGCGAATATCCCATTAAATATCAGTGTGTTTTTAACCAGGCAGATTTCCTCTATTTTATTCTGAAACATGGAAGAATAGACACGGAAAACCACCTGGGAAGCATTATTTAAAGGGGAAAAGAATAGGATCCATTGAGTTATGGGAGCAGCAAATGGTATCTACACCTGCAAATGGTGCCTAGCTATACACATAGGCGCAGGAACTCATCAGCACTAGAGCTGGTAATGTCTTACAACAGTCTCTTCTATAACTCTGACCCATGGCAACAAAATATCTCTCAGCAGTTCTCTGATACAGAAGCAATGACCAGACAACTTTCCCAGAAGGCAGTCTGGATGTTACCTTGCTGTTCTGGTGAGTAACAGGATCAAGCGCTGCAGAGGCTCCAATTCTGTGTCAGCTGGTGTCAGTTGCAGCAGGTTCTGGACATACTTAAGTTACTAGTATTGTTGCATCCTTCCTTACTGTGTGGATCCAGTAATTGCATTTTATGCAATTATGAAGAATTCCAGGCAATTGTAAAAAAAGGAACAGGCATTGATAAATTTGTACACACAACATAGCAAGTACTTAGCACAAACAGAAACTATTAACATACTCTTTAAAACCACGAGATGTACTGATTGTCAAGATGTTGCTTCTTCTCCAAGAGCATAATGTTGTCTCCTTTGCATTATTGCATACTTTTTCTTAAAAAAGCTTGTCAGAAAATGCAAGACTGTTACTCCTGCCATGTCCACCCCACCTGATTTACTGAGGAAGAGCACACCCCTCTGCATCTCAGAAAGAGAGAACTGAGCAGGAGTCACAGAGATTTTTGGCTTAGTCCTCTGGGTGATAGGGCACTTGGTCTCACCTTATAGGCAGAAAATACAACACTGTCCTACCTGAAGAAGGAGGCAGAGTTTGGAGTG
This sequence comes from Lathamus discolor, assembly GCF_037157495.1. Classification (NCBI taxonomy): domain Eukaryota; kingdom Metazoa; phylum Chordata; class Aves; order Psittaciformes; family Psittacidae; genus Lathamus; species Lathamus discolor. Next base: position 28,725 of record NW_027069341.1, on the reverse strand, counting down.
CTAGCATTTACCAAAAGTAGAGGTAAAGGCTGGGGTTTTTTTAGTGGTAAAAAAATCACTGCTAAATAAAAATGTCCATGCAGTAGTGTTCAGGGGACAAATGAGTTCATGAGGATGCACAAGTACAGGACACATATAGGGTAATGTCCTGACAGCTGTATAGTTTTAGCACATTAAGAGTGCAGGTTGACACTGGTAATGGTGAGAAATAAAGATGCCTAAAGGATGAATCTGAAATAGTAAATCTGGAAATCAGCATAGAAGCAGTTTCTCTGAGAGAATACCCCAGTAGAGACACATTGTGAGGAGGAAGGTTAAGCAGTGAGGAAAGTGAGTGGTGGTAACCAGTCCCTTACTAGTTTTATATAACAAAGTGTGCACCAGCATGCCTGGTTGGGAAGAAGCAATGCCAGGGCAACCCTTTCTCCTCCTTTTGCTTTTCTTCATTCTCTCCTTCCAGATCCTGGCAGCCTCCAGCCCTGCTAACCTGATGCAAGTCTCAGAGTTGAGTAGTCCATAAACCCACATTTTGCTTGGGCTGAAAAAAAATAAATGCACTTGTAAAACAAGGTTTTTATAACTAACACATAATTTTTACCCGTAAAGGTGTTTGATTTGAGGCGCATACATGCCATACAACATTTGGTATACCCAACTTCAGGATTATCATATTTGTTTTGGTTGATTTTTAAATGGGAGAACAGAATGTGCAGCTGACACATTAAAGAGGATGCCATTGACAAGATACGTCCATTGCTGCTCCTGATATGAAGTCATGTTGCAGCTTTCAAAATTGTTGCCATATACTATAGTCTTTTTTTCCTAGAAGTCAGAATATTTATATATGTCAGAGAAGTGCTGTAAATATTAACAGCATTCTCTTTTAATGGTTTGGAGTTTCAGTGCGCTCTGCAAATATGGACTTCATAAAGATCCTGTGAATATGGATACCATGGTAAGATTAAGTGTAGCTCTTGCTTCATACAAATTTGCATTGTATTCATGCCAGGACGGAGTGTTCTGTCTCAGCAAAATACGATATATTTCCTTATAAAATGTTCTCTCAGTGTGGATCAGAGTTGGTGTAAATAGCAAAAGTTCTTCTGTAGGCCACTGGTTTCTGGTCTGAGTATGTCACACTGTGCTTTGGGGGCTTTTGGGAGAGAGGGAGTTTAGTCTGGTAATCTTGAGCTAGATAAAACTGCCAGAGGAACTGGAACAGCTAGTGTAATTTTCCCTCTGTTCTCAAGTTCAGATGTCTGAAGTGGCCTGAATTTCTTACACAATATGCTTTATCCCTTGTGTCTATATAGTAGTTCTATTTGAGAGAACAAGGTTTATGTGTTGAAAAATGCCAAAGTGCAGCAGAGGTCAAATGTACATACTGTACAGCAAATACTAGGAGTAATTTGTGCACCTGTATTTTTGGAAAATGCTTCTTTGTGAGTTACAGTAAAGTGCTTTCTAAAGCTGGGAATGTCTCATTTTTTATTGACTTAAGTTTTCTTTCAGCTTGAAAACTTAAAATTCAAGATTAGATTTAGAAAGTGAGTTTGGGTAGGTTTTTTAGTATAAGAAAGAAAATATAGATTATCTAAGTGCTGTTTTTCATTTAAGAGCACAGATCATTCTTTAAGAACAACATGAAAGCATGTAAATTACTAGAATTAGGCCTTATTATGACATAATTACACCTTTTAAACGATGATAAGGCAAAGCTGTAATGTCTATGTGTACCTGGATATGGTAACACGTAAGTATCTATTGTAAGACAAACAGTTGCTGTCCTCATTTATGTATATTTCTTAAAGGCTAAAATGCAAATCTATTACATAGATTTGGCCAACACAAACCCAGTTAAATTGGCAAAGGTGTAAACCTAATTAAAATGACTGTGGCTCTGAACAAATTAGTAATTCTTGTAGAGAAATACATACACTGATATTGCTTAAAGATACAAATCAATTAAATCAGGAGTTTCTCTGTGAATAAGTCATAATTTTGAACAAGTATGTCTGCAGATAAACTTTCACATACAAATTAAGTTGCTTTTTATAGATATTTTAATATATAGTACATGCTGAAAAGTATATTTCTTTGCATAGTATGATCAATATTAGCATAGATTCAGTTAAATTTCACAGCATAAGCACTTAGAGATTAAGTAAATGTGACTAAAATTTTTGACTTGTAAAATATATGATGCTATTACAAGATCCTTCATACCAAGAAATATGACTAAGGCATACATTTTTAATACTCTTTGATGAATTCATTTTTTGAAAAGAAAGAAAAATAATATTCAGATGTAACACAGCATTTATAGCCAGAACAGTCTTTTTAGTTCTATACTCTTACATTTGAAGCATGCATGGATTTCAGCAGTGCGAAGGACAAACAAATTCACACAAGAAAATCTCTACTCCTATGATCCAGATGTATTTTAATTTTACATTGATATTCTTGCATTTCTGCATGTTTAGATTTTTCTCCTGAGCAAGGATGACTTTTCTAACATTATGTTTTTAAATCTGACAAGGTCATGCAAGCTAAAAAAAAAAAAGAAGAAGAAGAAGGGTCATCAAAAGGGGAAAAATAACAGAACTATGGTGAAATGGCTCTCTGTTGGCCTTTGTATTGATTCAGAGTGTGTCAAAAGGGTCTTTTGTCGTGCCCCTACCACAGCATACTAATTTGCTAGATCAAGTCTGTCAGAATATCGACTGGAAGTAAAGAACTACAGTGGCAGCTTTTGTGTTTCATACAGCAGGGAGCCTGTGTGTGAAACAGGATTATCAGGGGGTCATGAAGAGAGTCAAGGGATGTCCATCACTTCCCTTCTGGTAATGTAATGGGGCGGGTGCTTGGATGTGATTAAGATGTAGGACACAGGAGACATAGCAGTGAACAAATCAGACACACACACATGCAAATCAGGACGGCTGCTGTTAACCACATATTTTTAATGAAAAATCCAGAGATAGACCAAATAAATATCTAAACTGCTGTATTCAGATTAAATATCAAACACATTGTTCAATGTCTGGTACGTATGCCTGTGCCTGCATCCATGTGTGTATGTGTAGAAAATGTAGAACACATAACAAGAAATGATTTAATATATGGGTTTTTTTTTTTATTTTTATGCAACATTCCAATTTACAAGTGATTCTTCTACTTTTTACTGTTGAAAATAGTATTGCTGGATGATTACAGCAAACACCCAGGGGAAGTACAAAGATAAAGTGGCGCTTTGTGCTATGGCTATACTTGTATGCCACATCCAGATAAGATGCTCATCAGTCTGCTGTAGGCTTAGCCTTGACTTAGATGCCATTGTCATTCTAATACAACATGAGCAAAATATCTTTCTGGAAACTAAGAAAAAAAAAGAGATGTATTTGTGTGATTGAACAATGCGTATCTTGATAAGTGCCTGTTTTTAAGACTGCGTCAGGGAATGTCTGCTTTCTGGAGATGCAGGCTGCATCTCTGTAGCTTATGTGAGAGCTGTGAGAAGCTTTCCAGCACACTGACACAATTTACAGTCCTTGTCATCTGCATAATTCATTTTTCCTCAGCATTATTCCTAATCTTTAATCCTTTATTTCAGAAAATTTGGTGCCAAGTAGGAAAACAACACAATGCGAAACAACAATGGCTTTTACATGTGCAGCATGTCTGATCCAAACCCCATTGACTGGCAGAGGAACCTGAACAGGTTCCAAGGGGCTTTGCACCAGACTCCAGATTCCTTAGTCCAGCAACAGTTATTGCAACCAGCCTAAAAAATTTTCAGATTTTCTGAAATGAAAAATTTAATCTTGGGAAAAGTCTAAATCTCTTTCCCATTCCCTTTCTACTGCTTGCTACCAGGCATGACTAAGGCATGACACAGTGATAGATACTGTCTCCATTGAGCATCCATCTTTTTTTCCTGTTTTTCCTTTTTTCTTTTCTTTTCTTTTCTTTTCTTTTCTTTTCTTTTCTTTTCTTTTCTTTTCTTTTCTTTTCTTTTCTTTTCTTTTCTTTTCTTTTCTTTTCTTTTCTTTTCTTTTCTTTTCTTTTCTTTTCTTTTCTTTTCTTTTTTCTTTTCTTTTCTTTCTTTTCTTTTCTTCTTTTCTTTTTTCTTTTTTTTTCTTTTCTTTTCTTTTCTTTTTTCTTTTCTTTCTTTTCTTCTTTTCTTTTCTTTTCTTTTCTTTTCTTTTCTTTTCTTTTCTTTTCTTTTCTTTTCTTTTCTTTTCTTTTCTTTTCTTTTCTTTTCTTTTCTTTTCTTTTCTTTTCTTTTCTTTTCTTTTCTTTTCTTTTCTTTTCTTTTCTTTCTTTTCTTTTCTTTTCTTTTCTTTTCTTTTCTTTCTTTTCTTTTCTTTTCTTTTTTCTTTTCTTTTTTTCTTTTCTTTTTTCTTTTCTTTTCTTTTCTTTTCTTTTCTTTTCTTTTCTTTTCTTTTCTTTTCTTTTCTTTTCTTTTCTTTTCTTTTCTTTTCTTTTCTTTTCTTTTCTTTTCTTTCTTTTCTTTTCTTTTCTTTTCTTTTCTTTTCTTTTCTTTTCTTTTCTTTTCTTTTCTTTTCTTTTCTTTTCTTTTCTTTTCTTTTCTTTTCTTTTCTTTTCTTTCTTTTCTTTTCTTTTCTTTTCTTTTCTTTTCTTTTCTTTTTTCTTTTCTTTTCTTTTCTTTTCTTTTCTTTTCTTTTCTTTTCTTTTCTTTTCTTTTCTTTTCTTTTCTTTTCTTTTCTTTTCTTTTCTTTTCTTTTCTTTTCTTTTCTTTTCTTTTCTTTTCTTTTCTTTTCTTTTCTTTTCTTTTCTTTTCTTTTCTTTTCTTTTCTTTTCTTTTTTTCTTTTCTTTTCTTTTCTTTTCTTCTTTTCTTTTCTTTTCTTTTCTTTTCTTACCTTCTTTGTTTTTGAACTAGCTGGGAAAGTTTACAATTGTATACATAAAAAGTGTTGCTGTGGATGCATAGATATATTTTTTTTCTCTTTTGAAGGCAAAAGCAAAGCTCTTGTTGGCTGTAATGTGAATAAAATAGCAACCTGCTTTATACGCAACCACTGTCTCTCCACTAAAAAATGGACTAATTATCTGAGTGTTGTACAAGTGTTACTCTGTTCACAGCCAAAGATCTTTGTCAGAGTGGTAACCAAAGACCGCTCTGCTTGAACTTGATTAACAATGCATCACAAACAGCTTTTTGGTGTGGACACACCTAGAAATGATAAATTTCATAGAATCATAGAATAGTTTGGGTTGGAAGGACCTTACAGATTGTTGAGTTTCAACCTTGGGACACCTTCCACTAGACCAGGTTGCTCAAGCCCCATCCAACACTGCCAGGGATGGGACATCCACAGCTTCTCTGGGCAACTTGTTCCAGTGTTTCACCACCCTCATAGTGAAGAACTTCTTCCTAATATGTAATCTAAATCTCCTCTCAGTTTAAAGCCATTCTGTTTTGTCTTATTTCTATATGCCTTTGTAGGAAGTCCTTCTCCATATTTCTTGTAGGTCCCTTTAGGTACTGGAAGCTGCTAGAAGTTCTCCCTTGAGCCTTCTCTTCTCCAGACTGAACAATCCCAAATCTCTCAGCGTGTCTTCACAGGAGAGGTGCTCCAGCCCTCAGATCATCTTCACAGCCCTCCTCTGGACTTTTTTGATTTAGTGTTTCTTACTGGGGTTAAGAACCACTGCACAGCAAGAAAGGGAATTGCAGAAATCTATACCAGGTGAGCTTTTATTTGTTTTCAATGTCTATGTTCAACAACATCTGCACTGTGCAACATTCATTGCAATGGGAGCTCATGGCAAGATGAAGTGGTAGTTATTTATTAGAAAATAGCTTTTCTGTGCATATCTCAGATTGAAGCAACAGCTGTCACAGTTATCATCTGTGTGGAATTTCAAGGGCAGAACTTGTCATAAAGCATGAGTATATGAAAAGAAGAGGTGAGCCTTGGGACCTGCTCTGTCAGGAAAACCTGACTCAATTCTTTCAAGACATACCACGAGTCTATGCTTTGCCACTGGAAACAACCCTTATTCCTGCTGAGAAACAATTTCTACTTACTTGATTCCTAACACTTTTAAGTTTTAGTTCAGAGTCAGAAATTAGGCCTGAAGAAGACAATGGTAAAGAGGACTATTCTTCTGAAAAATACAGTTCTGTCATATGCTTTTCTAAACCTCAGTTCTTATCAGGGTACAAAATTTGTGATCCTGAACTGCTGAAATTAGCAATAACTAGCAGAATCTAAGACAAGTATTGAAAAAGATGCTATGTAATTATTTTGGGAAAGGAGGAGAAAACATGTAAGACGTTTATTTCTTGGGCCTCATGAAAAATCACAGAGTGATTATGAGACATACAAGACTGTTGCGCAGGAGACATTTCACAGTATTTTGTTGTTTTGATGTGAGGTCTCCAAAGATAGAGGTGTGCATCCCATGAGAAGGGGAGCACAGACTGCAAACCAGTAGGATTTCTGATCAGAAAAGCACAACTTACTTGTCTTTCTGTGGAAATGGTGGTATATGTGGAAATGGAAAATGTTATTTACTACATCTTTGTCTGAGGAGACACAGCAATTCTCAGAAGTCTGATTGCTTTCATCTTCTGAAGTTAGAGCAGATGTCGGGGTGGGAAAGGATCATGACATATCACTGACTGCCAAGGATGTGCGACGTGAAGGTCACCATGTGACATGATGCAATCGTATGGCCAGTATTATTTCTTTCTGTCTCACCCAGTAAAATTTTAAATGTAACCCAAAAGTATTTGAAAAGAGGAAGCTGTCTTTTCACAAAATGACAAAGCACAACAGTGATGCCAACAAAAAATATTTTGTTTGTAATGTCAAAGTAATACTTGCCATTTTACAAAATTTGTTCCCTCCAAGACTCAAAAGAGTCTCAACTTGCAAACAGCATAATGCTGTGTCTGAAACTTCACATTTAGCTTTTGTTTTTTAGGCTCTGTACACCCTACTAAAGTCCTGGATTAGAGCCTACCACTTGTCACCAAAGACAGTTATAAATACGCAATAAGAAACAGCACTCTGTCACTAATAGGATTTTTTGCTTGTTTTTGCACAATGCAACAAAATGGTGGCAATAAGACAAAAATAAACAGAGTCCAAAGACACAGTAAAATGTGACCTATCTTCCTGATCCATATTTACTGGAAGTGGTATGCCTTAGCACCAAACCTGCAGTGTAGCTTTCTCTTTTACCACAGAGACATCCTTATACATGGTTGTTTAGGTCTCAGAGAAAAGTAGCTAACTCCATTTTGCTGGCTGAATTTCAAAGCAAAATAGTACTTTTGGTCTACTTAAAAGTCACCAGCACTTTTACATATATATGATATATAATAATTTTCTTTTGCTACCTAGAGCTGGACCCAGACAAATGTTTTATTTAGTTCTAAAGGTTGTTTTACTTCTATGTGTATTCATATATATATATATACATATACACACATATATTTTAATGAGCACACATACGAAGCAACCCTTGTTTATCCTTTATTTGCAAGTGACTTATGTTTCTGACAAGTGTCCATAAAGTGCTTTTTTTATATTTATTATATATTTTTCAGTCATTAGAGTACAAGATTCAACCTGGTTTGATCGTATCTGGTAATTTTTCTTGTACCCTTTTCACTGATTTGGACATCACAATTGCTTTCTGCGTCCTGGAAAAGTGAAACACTATATGTGTTCTGGGTGGCTTTTTTTTTGGTGTGGTTCTTTTTGGGGGGGGAGGGGTGTTGGGGGAGGGTGTGTTTTTTTGTTTAGTTGTTTGGTCGGTTTTGGTTTTGGGGGTTTTTTGTACGCGTGTGTGTGTGATTTTTTGTTGTTGCCATTGGGTTTTTTTTCACCTAAAATTTCTGAAGGATTCTGAAGGATTGGGTAAACTGGTAGCAAGAAAGTTAAACTTCCTATTTTAGAGAAATTTCTAAAACAATATAAAGTGACACTTGTGATAAAGTGACCCTTCTGAGAAGGGAACAAAGAAGTATAGTTTAGTCAGTTAATCTAAACTGTAAAGTGTTAACAACAGGTTTAAATAGTTTTCTACTGCTGCAGCAATTTATTTGCATGTTGTGTCAAGAATCTTTTAAGGAATTGTGAAGTGACATACTCTTGGAAAGGACTAGGATATTTTTGGGCAGTTGCTGCTTCAAGAACAGCAAGTGTTGAGGACGAAATATTAATACGTATCATAATTTCAGATCTTGGAAGATTTTAACTTGAAATAAATGAACACATTGAATTTTACAGCCCTTGACCTGTGATAAAATGATGAAAAAAATCTTAGTTTTCTTCTAGTTTTAGTCAATGTTTTTTTAAGTAGATTCTTAAAGTAAAGCATCTATCTGTCTTAATTTATCCCTGATGATAAAGAAGGGGAAGAGCAGTTTCGGTAGGAGGCTTGCCAGACTGGTCAAGGAGGCTTTAAACTAGATGTGTTGGGGGAGGGGGGCATCATTCCATCTCAACACACCCAGTCAGTTGCCAACACCTATAATAAATGCTTGGAAAAATGCAGATATATTCCAGCTACTCCAGCCAATGAGCCGGCTTCATTTGGAACTCGGCTCAGATGCCTCTATACAAACACCCGTAGCATGGGGAACAAACAAGAGGAATTAGAGATGTGTGCACATCTACGGGGGTATGATATAATAGGCATCACAGAAACATGGTGGGATGGCTCCTATGACTGGAGTGTTGGAATGGAAGGTTACAGGCTCTTTAGAAAGGACAGGCCTGGCAGGCAGGGAGGGGGAGTTGCCCTTTACGTTAGGGATAGGCTGGAGAGTATGGAACTCTGTCTGGGGACAGGTGAGCAGTTTACAGAGAGTTTGTGGGTCAGGGTTAAAGGGAAAACAGCAATGGGAGACATTACTGTGGGGATCTGTTACAGGCCGCCTGATCAAGGAGAACCTGTGGATGAAGCACTCTACAGACAGATAGGAAAAGCCTCATGCTCGCAGGCCCTTGTTCTCATGGGGGACTTCAACCACCCTGACATCTGTTGGAACGACAGCAGGGCCCGGCACAAGCAATCCAGGAGGTTCCTCGATTGTGTGGAAGACAACTTCCTTCTGCAAGTAATAGAGGAGCCAACAAGGAGAGGTGCCATGCTTGACCTCGTGCTCACCAACAGGGAAGGGCTTGCTGGAAATGTGATGCTCCAGGGCAGCCTTGGATGCAGCGATCATGAGATGGTCGAATTTGAGATCCCCAGGACAGTGAGAAGAGAGTGCAGCAAGCTCACTGCCCTGGACTTCAAGAGAGCAGACTTTGGCCTCTTCAGGAACCTGCTTAGTAAGGTTCCATGGGATATAGCCGTGGAGGGCAGGGGGGCCCAAGACTGTTGGTTGATATTCAAGGATCACCTGCTGCAAGCTCAGGAGTGCTGCATCCCAGCTAGAAGGAAGTGCAGCAGGAGGGCCAGGAGACCTCCTTGGATGGATAAGGAGCTGCTGAGGAAAATTCAAAGGAAAAAAGAGGCTTATATAAAATGGAAGCAAGGACAGGCGGCCTGGGTAGAGTACAGGGATGTTGTCCGGGAAGCTAGGGACCAGGTTAGGAAAGCTAAGGCCCAGTTAGATTTAAACCTAGCCAGGGATGTTAAGGATAACAGGAAGGGATTCTACAGGTGCGTAGCAAAAAAAAAAAAAAAACAAACCAGACTAGGGACAAAATAGGCCCCCTGAGGAATCTTTCGGGAGAACTGGCTACACAGGATTTGGAGAAGGCTGAGGTTCTCAATGACTTCTTCACTGGCAAAGGCTCTGACTGCACCACCCAGTTCTTAGAAAGTAGATGCAGGGGCTGTGAGAATGAAGACCTTGGGCCCACTGTAGGAGAGGATCTGGTTCGAGACCATCTTAAAAACCTGAACGTGCACAAGTCCATGGGACCTGATGAAATCCATCCACGGGTCCTGAAGGAGCCAGAGAATAACGTTGCTAAGCCACTGGCCATCATATTTGAAAAATCATGGCAGTCAGGTGAAGTTCCCAATGACTGGAAAAAGGGAAATATAACCCCCATTTTCAAGAAGGGGAAAATGGATGACCCAGGGAATTACAGACCAGTCAGTCTCACCTCTGTGCCTAGCAAAATCTTGGGCCAGATTCTCCTGGAAGGCATGCTAAGGCACATGAAAAACAACAAGGTGCTTGGTGACAGCCAGCATGGCTTCACTAAAGGGAAATCCTGCCTGACCAATTTGGTGGCCTTCTATGATGGGGCTACAGAATTGATGGACAGGGGTAGAGCAGCTGATGTCATCTACCTGGACTTGTGCAAAGCGTTTGACACTGTCCCACACGACATCCTTCTCTCTAAATTGGAGAGATATCAATTTGATGGATGGACCACTCGGTGGATAAAGAAATGGCTGGATGGCCGCACACAAAGAGCTGTGGTCAATGGCTCGATGTCCGGCTGGAGACCAGTAACGAGTGGTGTCCCTCAGGAATCGGTGTTGGGACCGGTCTTATTTAACATCTTCGTCACTGACATGGACAGTGGGATTGAGTGTGCCCTCAGCAAGTTTGCCGATGACACCAAGCTGTGTGGTCCGGTTGATACGCTGGAGGGAAGGGATGCCATCCAGAGGGACCTCGACACGCTTGTGAGGTGGGCTGATGCCAGCCTCATGAAGTTCAACCATGACAAGTGCAAGGTCTTACACCTGGGTCGGAGCAATCCCAGGCACAGCTACAGGTTGGGCAGAGAGGAGATTCAGAGCGGCCCTGCAGAGAAGGACTTGGGGGTGCTGGTCGATGAGAAAATGAACGTGGGCCGGCTGCAGTGTGCGCTCGCAGCCCAGAAAGCCAACCATATCCTGGGCTGCATCAAAAGGAGCATGACCAGCAGGTCGAAGGAGGTGATCCTGCCCCTCTACTCTGCTCTTGTGAGAACTCACCTTGAGTATTGTGTGCAGTTCTGGTGTCCTCAACATAAAAAGGACATGGAACTGCTGGAACAAGTCCAGAGGAGGGCCACGAGGATGATCAGGGGACTGGAGCACCTCCCCTATGAAGATAGGCTGAGGAAGTTGGGGTTGTTCAGCCTGGAGAAGAGAAGGCTGCGTGGAGACCTCATAGCAGCCTTCCAGTATCTGAAGGGGGCCTATAAGGATGCTGGGGAGGGACTCTTCGTCAGGGATTGTAGTGACAGGACAAGGGGCCACTGGTTCAAACTTAAACAGGGGAAGTTTAGCTTGGAGATAAGGAGGGAATTCTTTCCTGTTATGATGGTGAGGCACTGGAATAGGCTGCCCAGGGAGGTTTTGAAGCCCTGGCTGTGTTCAAGGGCTGTGTTCACAGCCCTGGCAGTGTTCAAGGCCAGGTTGGATGAAGCCTTGGGTGGGATGGTTTAGTGTGAGGCGTCCCTGCCCATGGCAGGGGAGTTGAAACTAGATGATCTTGAGGTCCTTTCCAACCCAAACTATTCTATGATTTTATGATTCTAATTTAAATATATTTCAGTATCATAAGTAAAATATCTAAGTATTTAAATTAAAGGGTGTATTTTCACAGTGCTTTCAGTTTTTTTTAACTGTATGTAAAATTAGGTTCACTTACTCCAGCTTCCAAAACATGTGGGAGTGAAGCAGCAAGTGTAGGGGTCTGGTCATGGCTCTGGCTAGAGGGCATGTCTTCCAGCAGGGACCCTGGCATGGATGACCGAAGGCAACACCATATCTTTCCCAGATTAGTCCTGAGAACATGGTATCAGAGGACAGCAGACAGCCATAGTGCTATGCTTAAATACATGTATTCACATCTTGCCTGCTTGTAAGTGCAACACGAAATCTGTTTTTGAAACACAGACTCAGAACACTAGACCTGACTGAGCCGTGACAATTCAAAGACCAGCAGTGAGACCACTTAATTATCATTGCAGCTACTTTATGTCAGCACACAGCAGTCTAGAACAACCTCACTTCACAAAAGGGATGGACTGGTACACTGTTAAGCAGTCCAGTACTATATATGACAGTTGCTGCTACAGTGCAAAAAGATTCAAGAAAGCAAATACGTTGGTAGGTGTGTTATATGTATTGCAATGTGGCTGTCGTAATATAGACTATTCATTACTTTACTCTGCTGTAACTGTATTTTACCTTTGAAACACGCATGTCCTCCTGTTTCCTCCTGTTATGTCAATATGTGACTTGCTCCAGAGAGAGCTGGATTGAGGAAACTGAGAAAATGGGTATATATTTATGACTAGATTCTCAGATCTTTCATATTTAGTATTAATAGTAGTAATGGAGGTGGTATCTGTAGAAATAGTTGTAGTCTTATTGGACTCTGTAGTGCAATTATAAGATGTTTTATAGGTGAATCAGAACAGCAGAATTGTGCAACGACAGAATATAAAACCATCTCTTAGTCTACTTTTATTCTAGGGCAGGAAATAGGGAGGCAATAAAAAGAATAACCAAGACCACTAGTCTAGCTCTAAGACCAAGCCTGTGATTTGGAGTTGCATACAGAAAAGTAATTTCAGATCTGTTGTGCTGGGAGTAATGATGCTGAATGTTTCCCCTGGAGCAAAGATGTAGGCTCTGCAAACGACAGGTGGGAGATATTGCAGAAGGATACCAGTCTCAGAGGGGAATCTACATGAATGAATAATGAGCAGTTACTTAGAAGTAGCCAGGAAAGAAATTCTGTGAATGAGACCACATCTTAATTCCCATTTAACTCTAGGACATAGTCCCCCTCACTATGAGATTCAAGTAAACCTCATTATCTTTTTTGTCTCCCTGGCCCAGGACTGCAGAGAACAATCTCAAGACTGTATGGAGATGTGTCTTTTCCTTGTAGAGATTAGAGCCTACACCTACTTTTGAAAAAAAAAAAAAAAAAAAAGGTCATGCCATTTCTGTCAATTATGTTGAGGTTTTTTTTTTCGTGACCTGCACCTCAGAAATTCTTTCTCGTCTCCCTGAACAAATTCACACACCCACTTCCAAGTTTGAGGACACTGGAAGAATTAGCTAACCCTTATAAAATCTTTTGAAGAAGAAAAATAGTCTCTGCAAGTGATTTGCTGAAGCACTGATGGTGATGTGGAACTACTCTAAAATAGTCTCATTGTTAGTCTTTGCAAACAACTACCAGTAATCAAGAAGCACTCTTAGTGGCCTTCACAGATTCCAGTCCTTCAGTGATAGTGAAATCTTCCTACATCACTGTTTCAACTTTTTTTAATAACCAGCTGGCTTTGCTTACCAGCGTAACGTGTACAAGCATACATAGTTGCTTACGGAATTATTTTCCATTTATGTGTAATCTATCCATCCATCCATCCATCCATCATTCATGCTTTAGTAGGTGACATTAATCTAGCACTCAAAGACTTTACAGGGCAGTAGATTTCTCCTGTCAATATCCAGAATAGGGAAGCAGTCTTACCACATTTTGCAGTGTCGTAAAAGTCACATAAGTGACTGAAGAAGCAGGGAACTGTCTTGTTTAAAACTTAATGGAAATTTATTGTAGAAAAGGGTTTCTTCCCCTAATTCAGTATTTCTTTTCTCAAATTGGTGATAAAACTTTCCTTAGAATTCTTTCATAATCCTTGTGGTCTTTGCTTCTTTTATAAGCTAAGAACACTTCAGGCCCACAGGAGTTATTGCTGTCCCATACTCCATTCTCGAGCATCCTGAATCAATACCACCTCCTTTTCCTAAGTCAGAAATTTGGAAAGAATTTCCCTGCAGACATTTATTCCAGGACAAATCTGTTTTCTCTTTTTAAATATTCTAGTACTGGCCCTTTCAATTTCTGTTTCTGACTGCAAGTGTCCAAATTCTTTAAACAATGTTTTTAATGAATGTCAAGAGTCCATTTGAACTAGTGGCATCACCTGATGTCAACTTTTATTTTTCTGCTCTTCTTTTTAACTCTGCTTTGAGACACTGCCTTTCATTAATATTGTAATCTTTTGCTCTGAGATGATTTGTATCTTCTTGAAACATCAAAATGAATTCTTCCTAAGTTGAGATAGTATTTTAGATATTTTTCCATCCATATGATTTTCATGTCAAGTCTACTAGTTAGTTCACACCATTTTTAAGTCTGTCACCTTGAGTTTCCCTTCTCACAGTGTTTTCAGTAAAGCTGGAATGGCTCCACCATTACACCCCAGACCTTCTGCATCTCACTGAAGCTTACAAGAGGAAAAAAAGCTGTCAAATTACATTACTCCCATATCCAATCTCTCACTTCACCTGCCTGGATGACTATAATAACTGCATCATAGAAGTAATCCTTGCACTTCTGGGCTCCAACAACTGGGGAAGGCTTATTCATTTTCTGCTCAGGTGCAATCATTGTCATATACAATAACAACTTTGAGATGAACTCAGCAGAATGAGACAAATGCTGAGAACATCAGCTGAGAATCTTCTTGTTCACAGACTAGAATTTCTATTAAAATATTGAAAATATCAAGACATCTCTTATAATAGAGTCTTGATTTATTGATCCAAATGTAGTCTTTACTAGCTAGACAAGCTCTTATTATCTCTTTCTCTTAGGACAATTTAGCCTACAGCCAAATGAATGCTACATTGCAAGGAAGAAAATAAATATTAATCCAAGGCAGAAACAGTTGTTATTCTCCAGAAACAGATGATTTTTTTCTTTTCTATAGAAAAATGTTTAGATTAAACTCCGTTAAAAAGTTATGGCCTATTTTTGTTATTGACCTGGTCTGAAATTTCAAATCCACTTAGTTCAGGATTTTGGTATAAGTAATTGTCAGGAAGCCGCAGCTTTTGAATATTTCTTGGGAATACAATAGTTTGGATTTATTAACAGCTTTAGGAGAACAGATAAGGAAGAGTGAGAAAAAAATTATTCTAATATTAGAATATTAGAAAAGTATCAGAATAATATACCATTATGAGGGAGACAGGATGCTAATACTGAATTTTTAACTAAGTCAGGATTCAGCAGCAGCATTAAGAAATATTTATCCTTTTCTGTATGCACTCTTCCCCTCACAAAGTCCAAATCACCCGTAACATAAATTTTGACTTCATAATTAGGCAAGCTGAATTCTTGTATAGTTTTAGGATTTGCATTCTCAGATTTTCAGTTCAATTCAATAGGGTCAATGGAATTTCAAAATTTCTCTCAAGAAAAGATTGTGTAAGCAGGCTAACAAATGGATGAACAAAACGGGTAGTGCTGCTGAAGGTGCAAAAATGTAACCATGCATGCAACAACAGTTACAAATAGTAAAAGATAAGACCACTTTTTTCTGCACCTCTTTTTTCTTTTTTTAATTATATAAGAAGTTGTATGTATAGGATAATAAAGAACAATGAAACCTTTGTACGATACTTGGAAAGCTGTATCATCGAGAAATACACTGAACAATGTGCCCCTCGGTAGACAGCCTTTTAGAGAGAGAAAAATTCTAGTCCAAGAAATTTGGTCATAGCTTGATATTGTATAAAATTTACATTTAGAACGACCTGATACAAATATATCCCAAGTAGCTAACCTATGACCTGCTAACACAACCTGTGTTTAGCAGCGGCGTGCAAGCTCAGGAAACTGTACAAGTTTTGCTAATAAGTACAGGATCTAGCCCAGTCAAAAGTAAAATAAAAGCATTAAATATAATAAACGGCAAGAAATAAGCCTCTGTAAAACAAGAGCATGCAAATTTGAAAAAAAAAACCAACCCAAAAATCCAAGGTTTTGAAAGAGTGTAGAAGGCTCTTGCCTTCTGCTATAAGGAATATAACGTTTTATGTGGACTTCTTCCACTGAAGTAGTGGTAAATTGAAGGATTTACATGTTCATACTTACTCATATGATTAAAATAAGTTATTTAATTGATTCATCATTTTATATTATGGATATTGTATAAAAAAATTATGTTCACGATGCTTTATTGTTCAAAGTTTTTTCTTTAAATGTTCTAAAGCTTCTATAAAAACTAAACCACTGCTGGGATTTGCAATTTCTAGTCTATGATTTCTTAATGAGAGCACAGCATGCAAACTATACACATGCATATACACACACAGAATCAGAGATACCCACAGATTGGATTTTTTTTTCTTTTCAGAAAATGGTAAAAATACATATTTTAATCCATCAAAATTCAACCATCCTTAAGTGTAAGTGAACATCTGCTTTCATCTAAGCAACATTTTAAACTTCTTGACAGTTACAAGAAGTGTAATCCCTAGAGACTAACACTTTTCTTTTCAAAGAAAATTCGTATCATAGATGGCTTTATGGTAGGAAACTGCAGTATGCTGTATGCAAGTGTAAGTGAACATACAGCTTAGCCATCTCCATAAGATTGCTGAAACTTCAGCATTTGATTCAGTAAAAAAAATTAGCTAGAAAAGAAAATGAAAAATGTCAATGGAGTTTCTATAGTCTCTAGACAGTTTATTAGCAGTATTTCCAAAAAATCTCAAAACGTAGTCAACTTATTTCTTTATTTTTATGGATTTTCAAGCATAGCTCTCATTAATAATGTTCTAAGTCAGCTTTCCCAGTTACTAGAGGGAAGATAAGATCAACATATTAATGTTACTTACAAAGCCCAGGAAAACATAGTATGTTCTACCTAGCTTTTTAGCTACTCTAAAACCCGTATTTTTAAATACCTATCTATAGGTTTGAGTCTTCTGTCACTTAGCTTATCACTTGAGTTATGTTTTATAAAGCATTTGAACTAAAACGGGCTGTCAGTTGTGGGTTCATGCTTCTTCAGGGATCAGGACCATGATCCTTTTCTCTTCCCAAGAACTGACCAAGGATTCAGCACACTTTTAGGAGTCAGGAGCTTCCTCTGCCTCTGCCAATGTGCCCTAACTCATCTTTAATATTGCCTTCAAGTTATATCTTTTATTTGTCCTACGATATATGAGTTTAAACTGCAGTGAAGATCTATTGCAATGTTACAAACTAAAAATACTTTAATATTCATTCACTTGCTGTGAGACAGAACCTAAACACAGCAGAACTGGGTTAAAATGACAGCATTGCTTCACTGGCCTAAATGTTTGCTAGTCAAAGATGGATTCAAACAATAAAATAATTTGTTTTATCTTTATAATTTTCCATGAGACAAGATCCTTAATCACTGAGTTGCTGCACTCCTATTTAAAGGTGCTGGATACCTCCATTTCTCATTGAATTTAGCGACAAGAGAAATTATTCAAATCCTACCAGTGTCTTACATTCCTTATGAATAGTGCCAGTACAAATAAGAATTACTGAATGCAATGAAGTTCACTTGTTTAAAACATGCAGTAAATCGGGGCAGCTATCTCCAGTAGGCAAGGAAATAAAAATTCTCTGGGACAAATATATTCAAAAGGTTATGTGTGAAACTTGTTCGTGCCTGTTTAAGTGCTTCTTATAATCCTTAATAATAATGATTATCATTGATAACAATGATTATCCTTGAAGTATATCTCTGAATGTATAACTATATTGGCATGTGATCAAATCTAGGTGAAATATGACAGTCACACAAGATACTGCCCATCATCAGAGCTGTTGTGATTCACCTTCCATGAAGATCCTTGTGAATGACCTTAGGACTTCGGGATTTAAACATCAAACAACTCTGGCAGTTTAGGATGCTACTTCCTCCAGTTAATTTGCATCAATATGCTCCAGAAATTACTCTATGTCAAAGCTGCCAAAATGGAACCTGAGCACTTTAGTGTAATGTCTATGAGTTTGGTCCCAGAGTCAAAAGAAAAATTAAAGCAAGATACTGAGTTTTTCACTGAAGCACCTAAGATCTACACAGTGCTTTACTAACATTCCCAGTTGTGGAGTACAACATGTTAGCTGCTGGTTCCTTTGCTTAACTGAATTTTAAGCTAATAAATTTCATCTTGCAGCTGGAATGGATAGGAAAATACATGTAGAGAGCTATGCAGCTGAGCTCAGTTTAAAAGCTGTCTTCTAAGTAATTTGATTGTGTAAGATGGTGTTCTAACAGTCTGAGACAGCCACAGTTTTTTACTTTAACTAAAATCTAGAGATATTTTTTGCAAGTTAGCAACATAAGTTAATGATTTTGCGCAAGCAGTGTGATGGATTTTTCCAGGTCTGTCAGAATTCTTCCATTTTCTTCCTGCTTTCTTAGGTGTTAAACATTATGTCATTTCAAGCAATCCCCCTGGTGACATAGAGAATTATTCTGGTGGGTTTTCTGTCCTTCCAGTGCCATATGTTCATAACAAATTGTTTTACATGGGCAATTGCATCTTACAAAGCAAGAAAATCTAAATGTACAAGAACATTTCTAAAGAAAAAAACCCAGGCAATTTCCTGGAATTCCTCACATTTTTTTAAACCTCCTCACTTTTTTTTTTTTTTCACTTGTTTCATGTGAATGAAAAATTCAGAAATTATTCTTAAAATCCCCTTTTCCACTTTGAGTTTGTCGTGATAGCTTTACGTTCTACCATTTATTTTTAAGATTAAATTTGTTAATTTCTATATTTTTTTTCTCTTTACTGTACACACTGATAACTGTCATTAAGGGAAAACTGCAGATGCCATAATGACAGAAACATCTCTCTCCTCATATGCTTTCTCTAATATGAAATACAGGAAATACAGTTTACCATGTTTTGAAAAGCAAACAGTTTACCATGTTTTGGAAAGGAATGAGAGAAGCTCTGAACTAGACATAGCTGTTAATGAAAGACTGCTACAATGCAGACTGAAAGACTGAGACCAAGATAAACACAACCATAGATAATAGACAAATGCAAGTACACAGTTGTCCAAAATGACTGCTACTGCTGAACCCAGGACAACAGTCTTTCCAATTTGTTAGTTTTGACTATCAAGAGTTAGCCCTGTAAATAAAATTAGCCTCATTCACTCTCTATATCGTTACAAAAACATGTGCAAGAGCTCCCAAGTTTCACCTAAGTCTCTGTCCAAACCACTAGTTTCCTTTCTCCACTGTCTTGCTGAGTGTCTGCACAGCTCAAGCAGCATCAGTAAGGTGGAAGATAAGGAAAAGTATGCTTGGTGATCTCCACATGAATACATGCTTATGTCCTCAGCAGGAATAAAGCAGGAGAAATTACAGCAAATAAAAAATGACCTTAGAACAAGCCATCAGAAATAGCCAGAATTAACTAAATAAGCAGCATGTTTCACATAGCAATAGAATAGCCTTGTACAACTATGATTTCTTCTGAAGAAAAGTGCTCATTCTTGACAGACAATTTGCAAATGGTGATAAACCTCCATTCACTGTAGCCAGGTTGCTGTCAAATACTCCCCTTTCTTTCATTCCTGCCTTTAATTCAGCATTTATTGAAATTGTCCTTCATAGAAGAAGGGTTTTTGAAAATAACATTTACCATATTATATGGTCATTTTTTCTTCAAGAGTGGATTTTTTAAAAGACTATAGATGTGTTTACTGACACCAAAAATCGTATGAAATCTCTAGACATTATCCTCCATTCATGGATCTCTTCCCACCTCCCTGGATTACACTAGAGTTTAACAACTGCTGTAGAACCAAAGAACTTGTTCTGCTCGTTTAACAAGTTTAATCTGAGATTATCCACTCTTTTTTTTCTCTTAATCAAGATCATTTCTGTATGTGGTGCTAATGATACTTTTGGAGGTGGCTGAAACCAAATTGTATTTGATTTTGTTACTTGAACTAAGATGGCATGTCCAACAAACCAGAAATTTCATGATCTATGAATTTAAATCTGGATTTAACATTCTCAGCCCATTTTCTGATTAGATAATGAAAACCACAGAGGGCTAGGTTTAGCACTATTCCTTTTGTCTCCATTTTACTCCATAATCTGTAATTTCACATTGTACTATACCATACCATACCGTATCGTATCACACCACCCCTCACCACACCACACCACACCCCACCACACCACACTATACTACACTATGCTACACTACACTACACTAGACTACACTACATTATACAAACTTTCTCTTAAAAATATAAACTACTATCCATCTATAAAAGGCTTGGCTTTTCCTTGCTAAACCAGTAGACTCAGTTGTTTTCCAGAACTATGCGACGGTGTGAATGTCTACACAGAGTAATGACAATGTCTGCATTTACAAGGCATGTGTGTAATCCATCACACATGGATCTCCATCACACACTAATTTTCCAACCACAGGGTCACCTCAGCACAAGCAGATTCAAGCTTCTCTTACAGTCAAGTTGCAGCATACACTGTGGTCCCACTGGTCACCGTAGGACCTCAAGATGCAAAGTATCATACTGTGTGATTTACACAGTCCTTACAGACAGGTGAGCCATGGTAGTTCTTGTTTTAGTTTTCTATCTATATTTTTATCTAGTGTTGCCCTTACACTAGTAAAAGCCATAAAATGCAAAGGTCTCATAGCACTGCTTATTGCTTACCTACTGTAATGCTACCTATACACCATCTCAGACTCAACTTAACAGGAACCAGCTGTGTCGGAGCATAGTGATAACTTGGCCCTCAGTAGTTCCCTGCAGAGCAGGGATGTACATTGATGTACTCCAAATCAATTCCTACACAGTTACAGTTCAGTGAGTTATTTAAAGAAAAAACATGACTGTGTAAAGCAAGAGGGATATTCAAAGAGGAAAACATAAAAAAATAAAATAAAATAAAATAAAATAAAATAAAATAAAATAAAATAAAATAAAATAAAATAAAATAAAATAAAAAACTAAAAGCAGGGCAAAACCTGAAGTACTAGAGATAGACCTGCCACAGAGAAAATGTAGAAAAAGAGGGAATAAAAAGCAACAGTGTGAAAACCACAAACCTTCGTGGTGGGAGACTTCAGAAAAATGAGACATTCACATCAGCGGAATTATTTGATATTTCTAATGATTTTAATGTTGAGAAGCACTTTAATTGTTTACTATAGTTTCTAATTTGTCTGCCTATGCAGATGCATAAAACTTAACTAACCAGGATAAGCGAAGTGGTCAGAAAAACCATACACTAAATTTCAGTGATTAAAATAATACAGCTAATCTTTCCAGTGAGGATTTATGATATTATTTTTACGAATATATTATAGGTGTAGTGTGTTCTGGTGATTACTGAATTTAAATATATCAGTCAGCCAAAAGAAACACAAAATGCAAGATGTATACATGTGTATTATTAAAATCTCTGTTGATTGTTTCTATTCAATAAAAATATACCATGCAGTCAACTTCTTGTCCTTGGACTGTTTTGTAGAATATATCTTAAGCATGTATTATTAAGTTATTCACAGAATCAAAATGTATTTTCAAAACATATATTGCTAGAATTATTTGCATTCTCTTAATACCATTTCCATGGTTACTTATAAAAGCAAATCAAAGCCAGGCTTTTTGGTCAAAATACAATGCCTGGAAATAAAAATATAGTATGGTTTTCAAACAAAAATAGAAACATTTTCTTTTTCTTATGTAAACTAAAATTCATTTTAATTTATTAAAAATGTTCATGGGATAATATTTCACTCTTCTTTCCTTTCCTCCTTATGTTAACACTTACAGGTGTTTAATTTAACTAGCTGCATCATTACAAATCCAAGCAGTTTAGCAATTTCTTCTAACCAAACCACTGAACAGCCTTTCAGAAACTGCTTTTACAGATGATAGTGAAATTTTAGCTCCCCAGCACCAAAAGGTAATAACACACAACATACAGTTTTGTTGCCACAAAGAGAAACAGCATGAAGAACTGAAGATGGGAAGCAAAAAAATGTTGCAAAGTTGCAGCTGAAATGAACATGTCTTAAATATCCATTTGTTTTTGAACTGTTTTTTAAAATGTCCAAATGGTAGCAACCGCAAGTCACAGCCTTTTCAAAACATTCTGGTTCCAGTTTGAAGAGGTTCTGACGGCAGTGCTAAAAGAAAGGATATGAGTTCAAGGCTCTTAATACTGCTGCTTATGGGAAAAAAGCATTCTCTTCCAGAAAACGATAGTTTAACAGAACCCATTCTATATACGCTAAAATAGAGCCAAAGTTCAATTTAAAGTGCTATTGCACACTTTACCAAAGCTCTTGACTTCAGGATATTTTTTTCAACTGGGCTTACAAATCCTGTATCTGTTGACCTTCAGAACATGGTACAAGACCATTTATTCTCTCAGCTTTTTGCTTTTGTGTGTGTCTGAAAGAGGTGAGGAAAGAGGAAGGAAGAATAGTCTGGGGAAGTCACTGGTGTTTAAGCAACGACATGGACAAAAACCATGCAGCTGAAACTGCTGGAGAAAGACAGACAGGCAGAATGGAATTATTCAAATTCTGTTAGCAAGACTAACATAAAATGGGCTATTTTTTTCTGATTTCTACTGATTTATATTAAGTATGCAGTAACAATACTGGCTATACCTAGAAGGAAGAAACAAAATTCCATTCCTGACTGCAGCTGGAATTTAAAGCCTTCAGTTTCTATAGCTGGTTTGAACTGCGGCTTATGAAGGTAAATGGTTGTAGTACATTTGAAAAAAATATTAACTGTTACAAATTGATTGACCCAATATCTTGCCAATACAGTCAGACATAGCAGCATGGCTGAAGCTTTCAGTATTAGTATCAATTAGATTTCTCTGCTTCAGACAAACCCTCTGAAACCTCTAGAGAATATTCTTTACCTAAACATAGGCCTTCCTCAAAATCATGACCCTGAATTTTAATTACCTTTAAAATAAGAGATTAATAGCTCAAAATTACTTCAAGAATATTGGAGGCGTACATATAAAATCCAGAACCAGATTTTTGCCTTGAATGTGACTACTGTTTGAAAGGGCTACAGACTTCTATATTGTGTTCAGTCATGTCAAATAGTGGTTTAAAAATTCATTGCTTTTACATCTGCTATGAAAATAGAATTAAAAATGAAATATCTATAATTATTCCAAATACATAAAATGTATGAGTATTTTCATGTGTTGTCAGAGAATATTCATGCTGATACAAAGACTGAAGGAAAAAATGTTTTATCTTCTTAAATTACAATAACATTTTCACTTATAGTCATTTG
This sequence comes from Lathamus discolor, assembly GCF_037157495.1. Classification (NCBI taxonomy): domain Eukaryota; kingdom Metazoa; phylum Chordata; class Aves; order Psittaciformes; family Psittacidae; genus Lathamus; species Lathamus discolor. Next base: position 5,653 of record NW_027069341.1, on the reverse strand, counting down.
ACTCTGGCTGTCTCTTGAGGTTCTTCCTGGAGGCTGTGACTCAGATTTCAAAATAAAATCAGGCTTCCTATAGAGCACATGTTTCAAAGAACCCACTTCCTTGTGATCCCATGGTTTTCAGAAGATAACATGAGTTGTAACACCTAGAATTCCACAGGCTTAAACTGTATTTAAAAGATATGCAGACATATATTACATGTACTTGGCCTTTTAGGGGGCAGTAGTTAAATTTGAATTGCTCCAAGGTGGCACCCTCTATTGAGAAAGCTGCATTCCTTTAAAGCACATAAACAATTAAGAAGGGAAAAAAGAAGCAATGTGAATTATTAGTATTGTAGCTCTTTCATTGACATCATAAATGGCTTCTTTGAATGTTTTGATGTTGTTTTGACATAGAAATCTTACTACACATTGACACATTTTTCTATTTTCAGTTGCTTTGTGTAATATTCTTTGTGTGCCAAATCATAGTAAAAGGTTGACATTATAAAAGCTAAAGTTTTGTATCTATCTTCTCTTGCTCCTACCTACCCATATCCATTAGGGCCTGATCCTACAGATGCTTACAAATAGAACATTTCTATGTTATTCTTTGAGAATGTCTCAAATATGTAAATTTAAGTGACTGGGGATTGACACCTGAGCTTGTATTAATGGAAAAAATTAGCTTGAAATTTCTGAGGCATGGAGTCATCCTAATGGTCTAAATGAATCATTTGTTACTTATACTAGGTTTGTAATTAGAAACATTTTTACACAAGAAATTAATTCTCTTACATATATATTGTATGGAACACCACCACATTTCTAAATTGTGAAAGAAGGAGTGATAATTTGGCAAAGTCTTGGTATTCAGTCTCCTTGAAATACTGAAGTTTTGCCAGGAAGATAACTGGACTGTAGCCACCTTGATAATTTTTACATATTCCCACAATATCTGACATGTTCACGGATGCACATCCACCCTGTAGAGCAGTACTGCATTAGTCCCTGATACTTCACTGTTTGTGGAGAAGTGGTGTGGTATCTGTAGCACCATGGATTTCCAAATATTTTCGAAGTTATACCATGGAGTCACACAAACCTTGCCAGGAAAGAGCCTCTGGAGATCCAGATTCCCATGTGGAGTAGGATTACCATCAATGGTGTTTCATGTTAGTCATGGTTTCTCTAGTTGAACCACACAAAACCCAGATACTTTACTATCTCCCTAAGTAAATTTCTTAGTGAAAAAGCCACCATTGCCCTTTGGTTTTGCTATTTGCTGCTACAAAAAAGAGCTTGGTTCCCTCACTGGGAACTTTCTGGATAGCAGTAAAAAGCTATTACCTTTTTCCCCAGCCCTTACTTTACCAGATTACTCCAGATACATAAATCCTTCACTCCACAGGCCCTTAGCCATGTTGGCAGCCCTCTTGTGGATTTGCTCAACTTTCCGAAACACTTCTTTAGGTGGGAGCCCCAAAAGTGGATACAGTATTCCATGAGTGGTCTCTTTGGTGCTGAACAGAGAACACCACCTACTTTTAGTCTGCCAGCTACACTCCTTCTAATACAGTCCAGTGTACAGTTTTCCTTATTCATGCAATTTGCCAGCAATTACCATGCAAATGCTTCTGATGGGGGTCCAGAGAAATATCCAATAATTCCTCTTGAATCCATATTTTATGCCTATTCTAAATAAATCAGTTGGATACCACCTCCCTAGGAAAAGTATGAAAGATAGTGATTGAGGTTTATTTATAATTTGTGTTAAAATAATAGCCTTATAAAGCTTAAGTCCAAGGGGACTAATAGATCATTTGGACTGACCTCTTGTGTGTCATAGGCTAATAATTTTCACTCAGTGATATACTCTGGCCGCTATCGCAGAAGTCTCCTTGTTAACAGGATTGCTTTCTCAGGTTCATGAAGAAGAATAAAAACAAGCCACCCTTACACCCAGGAAGAGAAGAGAAAAAGAAAGAAAATAACAAAGAAAGCAAAGTTCATCACTGAAGAAAAAATCAGAGAGGCCTTGCAAGCAGAGAGTAAAAACACTTGTTGAGAGGAACTTGGAGACTTTTTCCTTTTCTTGTTCTTCCTTTAAGGAAAGAGGATCAAGTCTGCCTCAGAGAGAGGGTAAAAGAGAGACCCACAAGGTCAAAAAAGCTGAAAAACAGAAACTGCAAGTGGGAAGCTCAGCTGACTGCTGAAGAATGGAAAAGGAGTAATCATCCCTGCTTGCTGTGATACTGGGTATGAGACGAAAAAGTTTTTATTCAACTGAAGGATAAATTCTAATTATAATGAACAATTTCTTATACCACTGAAAAGAAATGTAGGAATTGTGTGTTAGTTCATTAAAAGTACAGCAAGAAAACAGGGTCAAAAATCAAGGTGAAATTCTATACAGAAGTAAAAAGAAATACGTAGTATTTCTAGAAACGACACTGTTTTCCTTGTTCTTACTAGAATAGTTTTGTTTTGTTTCCAGAAATAGGTACCTTTTATCATCATTTTAGAATGCCCTTGGGAAAAGGCTAATTGCAGAACTGTAAAGTGTTAGGACTGATAGGGAAGCTTCATTTAAAATGGACTCATGTAAATTTAAGCCTGTACTTAGCTTATAAATAAAAATTTTTATACCCCTAAACTGAATAACTACTTGGTGCAAAAGACAGATAACCACATAGGATGGACCATCAGAGGTGACAAAGTAAATGACAGATGTCTGTTTCTCCAAACCAGTTTTGTGAAATAAACTTTCATCATTATCTTTGATGACTAAATTTAACATAAACTTTTTCCCTCTACTTGAGGTATGTGGTACATAATAACACATAGCTGCCATGTAATAGTATTAGTTGCTTAAGATCAAACCTCATAATAGCTAGAAACTGCGCTGAGTGTATAAGATGCTCTTACAGTCAGCACACTTTGCAAACAATAAATTACACTGAAAGGTCAAATTCATGATCTTTTAAGAGATTTCAGTTTTGTTGGAAGAATTGTATTTTGTTCTTAAAATATGCCTTCTTTCCATGGTCTAACTATAAGCATACTTGACAGAAAAAGTATCTATTTCTGTTTACTTACCGATACACGTAACTTTAGGTGTGAAATCATAAAATAATTTGATGCACTTAATTACTTATTTTTACACAGGGACAGATCAGTCTTCCTTTTCTAAGACACTGTATGTCCTTACAGCCGGTCCCGGTACTGCTTTGATTTTCACTGGTGCACAGCTACCTTTAAAAAGTGATCTTGATGCAATATGACAGGTATGAAAGCACTAAGGGAAGGGTTCCAATAGTGATTCTCTGAAATTTTAAAGCTTAAAAGAGAGAGAGAGCTCTATGATTCAGTGCTGACAGAGGCTGGATGTTGTATCCTGTGACTGTACAGCTATATGTGAAAGTGGCTACTGACCAGTGTTAGATTCCTGGTTAAGTGCTGTCCCCTGTTAATGAAATTGCATACTGAAAACAAATAAAACCTGTTCGACTTCGAAAGAAAAAGTTACAGACATTGAAAGACATGGAAAACCTTCCAAGTATTTTGAACTGAAGAAAAACTACTTCATAATCCAAAGAATGAATATTTGTCATAGGATCCCTTAAAGGCTGAACTGGACGATTCTGCACTTCAAACTCAATGAGATAATGAATGTTTGAATGCTGTTACCACTCAAAGAATGATCAAAGAAATACAGGTATTAGTCCCATTCACTTGTGTATAAAATGAGTGACAATATGCATATCTAAATGAATTATAAGCGTCACACTGTATATATGGGTTTATGTCTAAAAAATACTTCATATGTAAAGAGAGAGAAAAGTAGGAAGGCAGATGAAGCTTCTAGGTTTTGTATCAGTAAATGACGTGCTTTTCTCCTCCTTCTGCCACCTGTATTTGTCTCAGATGGTAAGTAAATCATCTGTTTTGGGTTGTAAGTAAATATTTCAGCACATTTTTTAATTGGTGTCAAGAATTTAAGGCAACAGACTGAAATTTAAGGCAACAGACTGAAAGGGTGATCTATTTGTTTGTTAGAGTGATTTATAAAAAATGAGATTTCTAAGCAATGAGATTTCTAAACTTCTCTGGACTGTGGATTTATATGATTGGCTGTGTTTCTGTTTTAACTGTACTGTTGAAAGATTATAATGACTGATAGTTGACAATAACATCAGAAAATGTGTCTTGGTGGCCACAATCAGCTAAGAAATCTTTCTTGCATGAATCATGCTAATGAGGATAAACTTGAATTCTTATGGTTTCCGTATTTAGTGGTGTCAGAGTAAACAACCAAATAATCCCCCAGCCCTTGACAAACACTTTTTTCTTCTTTATAAATGTATAACAAGACTGTTTCAGAACTCTGTTTCTAAAGCACTGATTTATAGATTTTCCAAACTTTGGAATATTTCTGAGAAATACTAAAATAAGTCAAAATAAACATTTTTAAAGTACTATAATATGTATGTCTTGAAGTAACAAAAGATACTTTTATCCATTGCATTTTTGTTATGTTATGTTGCTTCAAGGACTGCCGCTAAACAATTGTATGTCCTCAACAGCTTCAGAAGATACCTGATTTCTTAACACCAACTTGAAAAATTCAGAAATCAATGCCTATAATTTTCTTTAACCATGAAATTTTCTTTTTTATTCCATAACAAATGAAAAATAATCAAATACTAACCTATCTCTGAGCTTTGGCTCAGTATTAGTGGCAACAAAGTTTTAACATGCCAGATCCCAGAAATTCATAGTCTGAACTGAACTCAAGCATTGTTTGAGAACTATGCTTGAAATTTGAATAAAAAATCAATGAACATATGACAAGGGCAGAGCATCAGCGAATCTCCTTTATTTAAGTAACCATTGCACAGGAAAATTTCTGATAACATTTACATTTATACCTTTGCAATAAAAAACATTCTTGGACTCAAGTATATAAACTTGAAGACCTGCAAAATCAAACATAAGAAAGCAGTATGTTTTATGTGTAGTAAAGTTATTTTTTTGGCCACGCATCTACTTTTAAACTTTTCTTACTTTTTTTTTCCTTCTCGATCTCTGCACAGTTGAAATCATGACAACTAATTCAGTTGACATTACAGATGGAGACAAACAAAACCAGTCATTTTAACATTCTAGTATTCCTCTGAAATATTTCTGATAGGATCACAATAATGTACATCAATACATATACAAAATACATGATTGTGTGGGGTGCTAGAAAGGTTTTCCTGGCATGAGTATGTATTGACCTACATAATTCATGAATGGTGAAGAATAAGACCATTATATGCAGCAAAATGGAGAGAACATTGAATACTACCAAACTTCAAAATGTGTCTGTAGCAAGCTTAGCTTTTCAGAAAATCAAATAGATTTTATTCAAACCTTACAAAGTACAAGGTCAACCAGATTATTAAAATGAATATATAATAAACAGATTCTTGCCCTCTACTGAAATTCATACAGAACTTCATTGGATTAAGTGGTAGGTCCAGTTATGTGAAAAATGTCAGCATTTGGCCCCTTGCCACAAGTCATATTATAAACATCTATATTATTTCTCCAAAGGCTACCAGGGCAGTTCACAATACAGTGCCAAATGATCCACCATTTCCACTTCATGGGGTGCACCAGATGTTGA
>NW_027069340.1:0-44770 GCF_037157495.1 Lathamus discolor | reverse complement strand
TCAGTTCAGCCACCTGCCTGAGCAGGTCATTTATTTGCTCACAGCGAACACAAGCAGTGTCACTGGCTCCCTCCAATACAAGTGCCAGGCTCAGGCATTCGTTGCAGCCAGAGACCTGCACAGCTGCGTGTCTGCAGGAAGGCTCAGTCTGGATACCCACATTAGTACTCACTACAGCTTTCGATCGTGTTGTAACCATGATCTATCTGGTCAATCAATCCGTCTACGTCTCTCAGCACTCCTTCCCCCTCCTGTACTCCAGGCGAGTCCTCTCGATGAGGCGGATGGAACGCTTCCCTGCCCGCTTCCCTGCCCGCTCGCCTGCCCGCGCAAACTGCCGCGCAAACTGCCTCGACCCTCTGCCTCGACGCTCTCTGTTTGCCGGCTCTGTTCGCCGCGCTCCTGGTCGCCACGCTCCCTGGGAAGGTTTTTTAGCCACTCCCAGCTGGTGCCACTCCTCCTGGCTCCGCCCCCTGTGAGTCAGCCCCTCGCGGGAGCTGAGCTTCCGAGTCCTGGGCAAGTCCTGTTGAGGACTTGAGGCTCCCTCCTCAGTGGCTCTTGTCGCTCTGAGTTGAGGCTCCTGGACGCTGATCTCTCCCCTCTCCGCTCCGGTGTTGCAGGCGTCCTCTCTCAAGCTACTCACCTCAGCAACCCCCTAGCCACAAATTGTGGGGCGCCTCCTCGTAAGGGCTACAGTCCCAGGCAGCCTAAACGGAGATCACGTTGGGGTCAGCAATTTTGTTATAAAAATACCGTCTTAGCCATGGTCTGATTTAATTATTTTATTACAACTGTTAGTAGGTCAAGAGAGGTTCTCCTCCCCCTCTACTCAGCCTTGGTGAGGCCGCATCTGGAATATTGCGTCCAGTTCTGGGCCCCTCTGTTCAAGAAGGACAGGGAATTGCTTGAAGGAGTCCAGCGCAGAGCCACAAAGATGATTAATGGAGTGGAACATCTCCCTTATGAGGAGAGGCTGAGGGAGCTGGGTCTCTTTAGCTTGCAAAAGAGGAGACTGAGGGGTGACCTCATCAATGTTTACAAATATGTGAAGGGTAGGTGTCAGGATGATGGAGCTAGGCTTTTTTCAGTGATATCCAGTGATAGGACAAGGGGCAATGGGTGTAAACTGGAACATAGGAAGTTCCACGTTAACATCAGGAAGAACTTCTTTACTGTAAGAGTGACAGAGCACTGGAACAGGCTGCCTAGGGGGGTTGTGGAGTCTCCTACACTGGAGATATTCAAGGCCCGCCTGGACAAGTTCCTGTGTGATGTACTGTAGGTTACCCTGCTCTTGCAGGGGGGTTGGACTAGATGATCTTTTTAGGTCCCTTCCAACCCTTGGGATTCTGTGATTCTGTGATTCTGTATCGAGAAGCAATAAGCAAGCAGCACTGGGTGCACCGGGGAGTCTCCGCTTCACCAAGATGCAAGCCGGGGTCTTTGGGGGTCCGGTCTCTTATACTTCTTAGTCTTGGGTCTCAGCCAGTCCCTTCTTCTTCTGGACCCGGATGCCGACGCGGCCCCTTTTCATTGTTCTTTTCTTGTTCCCGAGGTCTGCTTTTCAGTGAAGAAACTTCTTGGAAGAGGAACTGGTAATTGTTAATACAGAATCGTTTATCACAAGCTTAATCACAGCCTTAGTTCTGCCTTTATATGGTTATTTACTCAAAGCATAGGTTTCACAAGCCCCTGAAACAGGATGTATCTCGTGGTTACACAATCACTTCCTTAAAGCACTCAAGTAGTAAACCAAAACTTTATCATTTTAACAGTCAAAAATGATTAAAGAACACTATTCTATTCCTTTGTTTCTTCTTCTCTCCCTTCATTATATTGACAGCAACACATTAAAATCAAAGTCGTTTTTATACATCCCACACATGGTAGCCTGGTCACAGGTGCATTGGTAACAATGATTCCCAATTTCCTGACACGAATCATTCTGACATTCTTTACACCTCCAGCATATCAACCGAACCACACAGCTTGGTGTCATTGGCAAACTTGCTGAGGGCGCACTCAATCCCAAAGTCTATGTCACGGACAAATATGTTGAACGAGACCGGTCCCAACACGGATCTCTGATCCCCAACACCCAGGGATAACGTATAGGTCATCCCAAACCGGAGGATGTTACTATTCAACGTTACATTACTGCTTTAAATCAGAATATGCAAGAGCTTAGGGCCAAGGGAATGCTAGCTCAGATCACTTCCTTGGAATTCTCAATACATAAAATTCAACCAGGGGATGAGGTAGTAATAAAGAGCTGGAGAGAATAAAGTTTATCCCCTCGTTGGGAAGGACCATTTCTTGTTCTTTTAACTACAGAGACGGCGATAAGAACTGCTGAAAAAGGGTGGACACACACATCACGAGTGAAAGGACCCATAAGAGAATGGAAAGTCGTGACTGATCCGGGAAACATCAAGCTGACCTTCAAAAGGACTTAAATAACTAATTGGGGGAGTTCATATTGACTCCTGTAAATATGGTTTGAGAAACACAGGTATAGCTAATGTTATAAAAATTTCGTCTTAGCCGTGATCCGATTCAATTATTTTATTACAAGTGATTAATATCGAGAGGCAATAAGCAAGCAGCGCTGGGTGCGCCGGGGAGTCTCCGCTCCACCAGAGATGCATACCGGGGTCTTTGGGGTCTAGCCTCTTATATTTCTAGGTCTGGGGTCTCAGCAAATCTCTTCTTCTGGACCCGGATGCCGACGTGGCCCCTTTCCATTATTCTTTTCTTGTTGCTGGGGTCTTTCTCCAGTGAAGACCTTGCTGAACTTCTTGGTCACGCATTAACGGGGAGATGTCTTTCACATGCAATTAACCACCATCTTAGCCCCATAAATTCCATTCCTTATGTGGTTACTTATCCTGTAACAGGATGTATCTATCTCTTAGTTACATAACCCCCTTAAAGCATTCAAGCATTTAAACAAAGCACCCTTTGAAAAACAAATTGGTTCCAAGCAGTTAAACAAAGCACCCTTTGAAAAACAAAGCAGTTGAGTAAGAGGGATTATTCCTTTGTTTCTTCTTCTCTCTCATCATTGTATTGACAGGAACGTTTATCATAATCATGATAATTCTTATAAGTCCCACACAAGATACAATGGTCTCAAGGGGTTCCGATTTCACATAAAGTGCAATGGTAACAAGAACTCCTAAGTTGCTGACACGAAACATTCCTGTATACCTCACACTAAGAAACCATAGGATAAGGGCTAGTACCATATGCAAACACTGCAAATTGTATGTTAGGGTAAAGTATCTCAATTTTCCAAAAAAAAAAAAAAAAATATATTATTACTCGTAGAGGAGACAGAGAACAATTTTTGAGGAATCAATTACAGTTCTCTTGCATTCAGTGTGAAAATACTCCCTTGCTGGAACAATTGTTGTGGGTCAAATCCATAGTAGCCGATGGGAAATATACCTCTAACCCGCCAGAGAGGGCAAGACCGGAGGGAATCAGTGCTGCAGCTGGAAAGGTCTGTCGAAGGCTGCAACCCCTGGGGCTGTAACCGCTGAGCACTATGATCCTGACCGGACATCTTTTGGCAGTGGTGCTGCTTGGGCCCATACGGGCAAGTGCCGTGGCTGAGAAAAACAACAACTGTAGAGAATGTGTTACCACAACTAGATGAGGGAGAGTGACCTTTCAAACACTGGTCTATCTCGCCTTGTATGAATGTAAAGGAACAATAATTGGCTACTGTATACATAACCAAACTCAATATGGACTTTGTAAGGAAGGGGAAATGAAAACGGTCTGTTTCAATCCAAGAGAACTCCCTTATCTATATTGGGTAGAAATAAGAACAAATTCGGCAAAAGGAAGACTGATAGCAAAAAGCCAAATCATAGCTAATCTAAGTCACCCTGTGTGGGTGACTTTTGATGCCTGTGACGCTATTGACAGTGACTATTATTCCAACTGTGGAAACTTGAATTGGAGAATATATTATGGAGGAAGTGAAAAATACATGTGTCCCAAACGTAAATCGTCATTACCCTTTAATTGCTATCATAGTGATATAGACGAGATTGCCCGGAGTTACCACTATTGTTCAGGCTCAGGATGGAGTTGTGCCTGTTGGAGTACAACTCCTACCTGGGGATGGCCCCAAAAATGTGACGGAACCCAATTGAAGGCAGAGATTAAAAAGGGAATAACTTTTCCCAATTTCACAGCCCATTCTTGTAACCCTGTCAATCTAACTATCTGGAATCCAGAACAATGGAAACAAGAAGAGGTAAAAATTGGACTATTGATGTATGGACCTGGAGAAGATCCAGGGGTGGTTTTACAAATAATAATTAAAGAGAAATCTAGAGAGTCAGTACAACATCACTTATTATTCAATTCCTTTTATCATGAAATGGAAACAGGAGTCCAATATGAAATTCCCACATTTGCTAAAAATCTCTTTGTAAATATGGCCGAAAATATAGCTAAAGCATTGAATGTAACCAACTGCTATGTCTGTGGGGCAACTAACCAGGGAGAGAGATGGCCCTGGGAGGCAATGGAGAGTAATATAAGCGATCCTGCAATCTGGAGAAATCAAGAAAGAAATAATAGAAGGCAACAGTGGATTTTACAAATGAATATAGTGGGGAGAACTTGTTGGCAAAATTTAGAAAATGGTGGAAACCCAGTAGGAAATTTGCTTTGTGAAGGGGGTTATACATGGAACAAAACAAAGAAATACTGGGGAAAATGGGGAAACCCTATAGAAATGAGTCAACAATTCAGTAATTGGACCAAAGGAACTAACATACCAAATGGTTGGCCCACTCCAGATGGACATTATTTGATCTGTGGTAAACTAGCTTTTGCATTTTTACCTCAAAATTGATAGGATCATGTATATTAGGAACGATCAGACTTAGTTTCTTTTTATTATCTATAAGCCGGGGGTAACGCTTGGGAGTCCAATTGCACACAGAAACAGACAAATTGAGAAGAAAATGATATAAAGGAGAATTGCAAATTGGCAATTGGAAGGATAATGAGTGGCCACTTGAACGAATAATCTTTTACTATGATCCAGCAACCTGGGCCCAAGATGGGTCCTGGGGATATAGGACCACTATATATATGCTGAATAAAATTATAAGGTTACAAGCTGTAGTAGAAATAGTAGTAAATAAAACGGGAGATGCATTAGGATTAGTGGCAAAACAAAATGCTAAAATGAGAACTGCAATATATCAGCATCGCCTGGCTTTAGATTATTCAATAGCTCAGGAAGGAGGCGTTTGTGGAAAAATTAATCTTAGCAATTGTTGTCTAGAAATAGATGATGAAGGAAAGGCTATAAATGAACCTGTAAGAGAAATGAAGAAGATAGCTCATGTTCCAGTTCAAACATGGCAATGGTATTAGTTTTGGAGGACTAGGATCTTGGGGACAATTTTTTAATGGAGATTGGCTAACTAAAATTGGAATAGTGGTATTAGGAATATTAGGAGGACTGTTAATTATCCCAAGTAAAATCCCATGTTTTACCAGATTAATGCGTACAATTATCCAGAACCTGCAATTAACTGCTGTACCAGTGGAGTCCGAAAAGACAGACCAAGGAGAAGCTCAATCATTGATGATACTAAAAACAAGGCCAACTCCAATATTATCTGCTGCTCGGAAAGCAGTCATTAGATTAGAAGCCAGAACACGAATCAATAGGTTACATAAAAACAAATGTGGAATTGTAAAGAATACGAGAGTGATTCGTGTCAGGAAATTGGGAATCATTGCTACCAATGTACCTGTGACCAGTGTACCATGTGTGGGATGTATAAATACGACTTTGGTTATTATAAATATTGCTGTCAATATAAAGAAGGGAGATAAGAAGAAAAAAAGGAATAGAATAGTCTTCTCTTTAATCATTTTTGAGTGTTAAAATAATAAAGTTTTGTTTTACTGCTTGAGTGCTTTAAGGAAGGGATTGTGTTACCAAGAGATACATCCTGTTACAGGGCTTTGTGAAACCTATGCTTTGACTAAATAAACATATAAGGGTAGAACTAGGGCTGTGATTAAGCTTGTGATAAAGGATTCTTTATTAATAAATTAACAAGGGGTTCAGTTCCTCTTCCAAGAAGTTTCTTCACCGAAAAGCAGACCTCGGCAACAAGAAAAGAACAATGAAAAGGGGCCGCGTCGGCATCTGGGTATAGATGAAGGGAGTGGCTGAGACACCGACAAAGATGTTGAATGAAACCGGTCCCAACACCCATTCCCAAGGGACACCACTCATTACTGGTCTCCAGCCGGACATTGAGCCATTGACCACAACTCTTTGCATGCGGCCATCCAGCCAGTTCTTTATCCACCGAGTGGTCCACCTATCAAATTGACGTCTCTCCAATTTAGAGACAAGGATGTCGTATGGGACAGTGTCGAATGCTTTGCACAAGTCCAGGTAGATGACGTTAACTGCTCTACCCTTTTCAGCAGTTCCGTAGCCCCATCATAGAAGTCCACCAAATTGGTCAGGCAGGATTTGCCCTTAGTGAAGACATGCTGGCTGTCAGTAAGCACCTTGTTGTTTTTCATGTGCCTTAGCATGCCTTCCAGTAGAATGTGCTCCAAGATTTTGCCAGGCACAGAGGTGAGACTGACTAGTCTGCAGTTCCCCGGGTCATTAATTTTTCCCTTCTTGAAAATGGGGGTTATATTTCCCTTTTCCCAGTCTTCGGGAACTTCACCTGACTGCCATGATTTTTCATATATGTTGGACAGTAGTTAGCAACTTCATTTGCCAGCTCCTTCAGGACCTGCGGATGGAATTCGTCAAGTCCCATGGACTTGTGCATTTTCAGGTTCTTAAGATGGAATGGTATAACACAAAACTACTACTACTGCCACTAATAATGATAACAATAAGGGAAATAACAAGGGGAGGGAATTTAAAACTAAAAAGGGAAAAGGAAAAGAAACCAAGAAACACAAGTGATGCACAATCCAACTCCTCACCACCCGCCAACCAATACCTAGCCCGACTTGAACAGCGATCCAGGCCTTCTGAGTAACTCCCCCAGTTTATATACTGAGCATGACATGCCGTGGTATGGAATAGGAGAAAAAGGAGAAAAATAACTGTTACAGCTGAACCCAGGACAGACCGAAAAGTCCTTGATCGGGGTAAACATTGCTTAGCAACAACTAAAAACACTGGTGTGTTATCAGCATTGTTCTCGGACTAAAGCCGAAAACACAGCACTGCAACAGCTATTAAGAAGGAGAAAATTACTGTTACTACTGAACCCAGGACAGTGTTCCATTGACACCTTCAGATGGGAATGTGCAAATCACCATGGCATTTCTAAGCCATCCATCCAGCCAAAACTGTTGGGCAACACTCAGCATTTCTCAACAGCTACAAAGTTGTTTCCTTTAACGTTAAGGAGTATGACCTCTGAGATGCCTTGAGTGAAGGGACACAGCTAATGATATATAAGTGTTTTGTATTCAGACCTTTGGGCACTGATTAGTAGCCACTGGTGTTGAAACTAATTCACTTGACATGATAATGAAGTGATTACACATACGCTGGAAAAACATGGTCGTGGTAGTATTTTAGGTAAGTGCCCATGAGATAATATTAGTTGAAACAGACCTATAAAAAGAACTCGAGTTGTTTCCCAGCAGAAGCTATAACATTTGATATGCTCCCATTCCCACTCCCCTATGTGTAAGAATGTGTGTGTCTTTGGACTTTCTGTCTTACCAGCAGACACAAGGTGCTCAGTGCTGTTTGGTACCACTTGGACCCACCCATGGTATTGCTGGAGCAAGAAAGCCTCATTTTGTCAGAGCTGACAACTTAGACTGAATTTTCAGGCCAGGACAGTTTGCCATGGCAGCAACCCCTCATCATGCAACCTAAGGGCCTCCTGAACCAAGCCCTATGACCAACCAGCAGCCTATCCTGGCTCATCCGAAACACCAGCTCTGGGAAGAACTGAACCAAGCTGCATGCTCAGGTCAGCCCAACCTCATGGCAGAAAAATGACAGCCCTGGAAAGCCAACATCTCCCTGAAACCCACTACCAAATCCTCCTCTCCCTAAGCTCTGTGAGGGTGGTGGTGGCTGAGGCTCCTTATGGGGAGCTGTTGTGATACATGCCATCCTGACTCAGGTTCCTTGGAAGCATGTCTCTTCCAGTCTATGCCTTCTTTGGTCATACTTAGCTTGGCACAGAACACAACTAGGACTATGTTCCAGAGGCCTTGAGGAAAAGATGAAAGGAAAAAACTCATCTTAGCATTGCACACACTCCCTCATCCAACAGTCTCTACTGGAGAAGAGGGAGGGAAAATCATTTCCTGCAGCTGTACAAAACTATTCTTTATCCTTGAGACTGCTGTAACCTGGCTTCAGCTCAGGGGAAAAAAAAATAAAAATAAATCATTCAGGGTGCACATCTGTATTTGAAAAGGCAAAAAGTGCATCTGGCAGTAAGTGTGGTTTCCACTGTCTGGAATAAGCCTTTACAATGGAGTCCTTTGCAGAGATGCTGTGATTTTAAACCCACTATTTTTCAAACAAAAATATAGTAGTCATCATCAGAATCTTAAAAATGCAACTCAGTGACAGATTCCCCAAAACTTTGCACAGAAAGCCATGGACATCCAACACAAAGGATCAGAATTCAACAAGATCAATGTATCATAAACTAACCCAAGTGACAGAACAACAGGGCACCCTTAGGGAAGCACTACAGATTTTTTCCTAGGTTATCAATAAATGGTTTATTTTCACCTCTCATCTGCTATTTTGCATGGAAGGTACCTCCCTATCAAACATGGTTTTATCTTGACAATTGCCAGCCTGATGTATTTAATCCTTGTTACATTCCAGTTAGCCTTGCAAAACCTAGCACTGCTCTCCCAAGAGCTGGCTCCCCAGTGACACTCCTGCCAAAACAATGCCCATAGCACGCTGGATTTCCCTGCACAAGGACAGCCTTCTGGTATCAATTCAAGCCATCACTTGTGTGCTGCCACAGAAACACCTGGATCCCATCTGTTGTCCCTATGCACCATAGTGCTGCTCTGCTGGAAAGAAAGTGATGCCCTGAGGAGAAGGGCTGAGTCAGGAAGCAGAGGTAAAAACTAAAAATCCTTTAAGAGTATCAGCTCACTCACTCCTGTCCTCAGCTTACCATCAGGTCTCAAGGTAGGACATTTCACTGGTCATAAAGAGCTCATTTGTAAGACAACTGCTTTCTTGGCCAACAAGTGAGAAACTTAATTGGGAGATTCCACAAGCAAAGGCAAAACCTACTACAGCTAACATTAAAAAGGAAGAGACTTCTACTGTTATATGCATCAGGGGTTACAGTGGCTCTCATACAGGTAAGGTATGAAAGGATTCCCAGGTTTCTCCAGGCAGTGCAGCCACATGTCAGGGCTGCTGGTGCATCTTACAACCACTACCTGTGTATTTCATATCGGGAACAGTGATTCCTCTTCCACAGCAGGAGAAAAAGAAGTAGAAAAGCTAGGAAAGGACTGAGAAAAACAAGATGATGTAATCAAATAAGTTTACTGTAAAAACCCTTGGAGACACATTCTGGCCCCAGTCAGGTTAGGGAATTTGGGACCAGTAAACCATTTTGCTCAAGGAAGTTTTGAATGCTCCATCCCTGGCGGTATTCAAGGCCAGGTTGGACAGAGCCTTGGGTGACATGGTTTAGTGCGGGGTGTCCCTACCCATGGCAGGGGGGTTGGAACTGGATGGTCTTAAGGTCTTTTCCAACCCTAACTATTCTATGATTCTATGATTGTGATGTGCAGAGTGTTTTGAACAAAAATATGACATTATCGTATAGGCCAGCCTCAGCAGAACAAGTGCTCAAACAGCAATCCTGTTCCTCAAGACCTTCCCACAACCTCCAGGGGAGGAAGACAAAAAGAGAGGTCACAGTGAATGAAAGCACTGCTCTTCCATGTGTCAAACCGTCCAAGACTACTCTTCAACTAATATGTTTATGCCACGACAATGTAATAGCCTAAAAACCTATCAGTAACCAGTAGAATTTCTCTTCTAACCTGAGAGCAGTGTATAATGAAAACTGCTTTGGCTGGAAAACTCACCTGGATGCCAGTGAAGCCTTCCAGGCTGGCAGCAGAACATGAAGGCCTTGTACTAAAACCCACTTTATATTAGTATGAAGAAAACATTCATCTTAATCATTACCTCCCTCATCTTCACTCTCCTCTTCCTCTTCCCCTCTCTCTGCACCTTCCATATCATCTTCCTCTTCATCCAACTCAGATTCCTCCAGCCATTTTTGTACTTTGATGAGAAAAAAAATAGAAGAAATAAATAACAGGCATTATGAGGAAGCACTCCAGGTCTTTGAAGCTCTGTATGAAAGAGCTGGAGATCATCAAGGAAGGCAGAAGCAAACATCTGAGTGAATGTTTGCCTGTTACTATGTGATTGCTTCTCCTTTTTGAGAACAAAGCCATAAACAGTGGGGCAGAAAGAACTTCAACCAGGCCATTTGCACCTCACTTGCCCTTGAGTGACAAAATCAAAGATCTGAGGGCCACATTTCTGAAGATTTTATGAGCCAAGGTTAATAGTTCATATCTTCTAGTAGCTCATCAGCACTGGGGATCTCAACGCAACACAAGATCTTTTCACAGTAGCTTTTACTGAACTATCTCATGTCAGACTTAACACATCTGACCTAGAGCCAGTCTCCAGTAAAACGTCAATATGTTTTAATGCTGCTTTATTTAATTTTGCATTACACAGCAAGGCCTGACTCCTGAGGAGGGAGATTTCCTCCTGAACCACTCTCGCTTTGTGCCCAACCATCAGGGCTCACAGGCTTCCTCTCTCCACAGAAGGCTGCCAGTCGGCGTCCCACTGTGGAAGCAGGGCATGGAGAGCACAAGGAGATACTTAGCAGGGAAGGAGAGGGGCAACATGAAGTTAGAGAATTCAGTTGACCTGGTACCAAAAATCTGCTAGAGACATCTCCAGCCTCATTTCTACAGCCGCACCCCCTCTTCACAATCAGTGGGTCACAGATCAATGCAGCAGCCACACCTGGTGGTTCAGCTTCTGGAGCACCCCGAGTTATTAGAAATAGAGACTTATTCCACACTGCAAGAAAGATGTATCAGGCCAAAAAAGGTCCAAAGGACATGTGTGAGATGATTAAGGAGAATGAACCGAATATATCTGTGTTATTTTTAAAATTAAACCTTTAGCTACCTGAGAAAACTGTTTCTTCCCAATGTCATAAAAATAAATATCATGGAAGAAGTCCCTTCAGTGCTCTTCCTCTTCTTCATCATGCACAACTCCAAACAGAAGGGAACAGTTACTGGGACTAATTGCCATGGAGAAGCTATATCTGGAAGTGGGTTTTACCCCACGAGTCGAGCCAACTCCACACTCACTTGTCTTGTAATGGATAAAAGCAAATACAAGCATCAGCAAATGAGAAACTTAGAATCATAGAATCATAGAATAGTTAGGGTTGGAAAGTACCTCAAGATCATCTAGTTCCCCTGCCATGGGCAGGTGCACCTCACACTAAATCATCTCACCCAAGGCTTCGTCCAACCTGGCCTTGAACACTGCCAGGGATGGAGCATTCACAACCTCCCTGGGCAACCTATTCCAGTGCCTCACCACCCTAACAGGAAAGAACATCCTCCTTATATCCAATCATCTAAACTTCCCCTGTTTAAGTTTTAACCCATTACCCCTTGTCCTGTCACTACAGTCCCTGATGAGGAGTCTTTCCCCAGCATCAGTTTCTTATCTTTCAATGCCCTTCAGTACTCCAGCAACTACCTCAATGACCCATTTTGGATGTTCTCAGGACTGCACTGTAGGCCTTAGACAATATTAATCAGAACCACTTGCATTTCCACTTCAATCACACAGCTAATCGCATATCTCTTCTACCCTTAGAAAGCCACTGTGTCTTCAGCAAAAGCAAATGCAGAGGGCTGTCTTCAGGTTGTACTTTCTGGGGTTAGGAGCCTCTTGAAAGGTGCGTACACCTTTACAGGAGGGTGGAGTTCAACCAAGGAGTGATGACATATATATATATATATATCTCCTTCCAGTACAAAGGAAACGCACCACGGTTAAGCCAGGAAGACCACCCCATATGCATTCTTTCCAAAGCACCCTTCTACTACAGTACTTTACCTGCCAATTTGCACCACTTGCCTTAACTCCCAGATTAAGTACAGTTCTTCGTAAGGAGACACAACCACGCTTTAAAACAGTGCTCAGGAGCAGGAGAAGACATGCCTTCTAAACCCTTAGCTTTTGCTCCAATCTTTTCTACTCTGTATTTGGAGAAAATCCCTAAAATGTAGTCTGGGAGAAGTATATGCACTGGCTAGGCACTGTGTTTCAAAAGTGTCCTGGGTTCAGCTGTTATTTTTCCTCTTCTTAGTAGCTGGTGCAGTGGTGTGTTTTGGCTTTAGTCTGAGAACAATGCTGATAACACACCAATGTTTTTAGTTGTTGCAAAGTAATGCTTACACTGATCAAGGACATTTCAGTCTCATGCTCTGCCAGTGAGGAGGAGCACTAGAAGCCAGAAAGAAGAAGAGACAGGACACCTCACCTAAACTAGCCGAAGGGGTATTCCATACCGCAGCCCAGTATATAAAGTGGGGGGAGTCACCCAGAATGCCCAACTCACTGCTTGGGACAGGCTGGGTACTGGTGGGTGGTGAGCAATTGTATTGTGCATCACTTGTGTTTTTTGGTTTTCTTCCCTTCCCTTTTTACTTTTAGTTTATCCCCCTGGTTATTTCCTTTATCATTATTATTAGTGGAGGTAGGACTAGCAATTTCGTATTATACTTTAGTTACTGGACTCAACCTGTGGGATTTACATTCTTCGGATTCTCCTCCCCAACCCTCTGGGAGCGGGGGCAAGAAGGAGGGGGAGTGACCGAGCGGCTGCGTGGTTCTGAGTTACCAGTTGGGCTTAAACCACTACAGTCCTTTGTGGTACCCAACATGGGTCTTGAAGGGTTGAGATAACGACAGATCTGAGCACAATGTGTCATGCCCATTATATAAACTGGGGGGAGATACTCAGAAGGCCCGAATCGCTGTTCAAGTCGGGCTAGGTATTGGTCGGCGGGTGGTGAGCAGCTGGATTGTGCATCACTTGTGTTTCTTGGTTTCTTTTCCTTTTCCCTTTTTAGTTTTATATTTTCTCCCCTTGTTATTTCCCTTATTGTTATGATTATTAGTGGTAGCAGTAGTAGTTTTGTGTTATACTTTAGTTACTGGACAGATCTTAGTAACGACAGACCTGAGCATAATGTGTCTAATAATATTTGTGCATTCATTGTTTCGGATTAATAGTCACTTGTCACAGTGTTGATTTATTTGCTCTGAGAGTTGTTACGCTTGGTCTCAGAGTATCAGCATGTCATACCTTACTTGCAGCCAGTAGTTGCTGTTTTAACGTTTATTGGATTTGGGGCCTGGGCTAAGGTTCTTATTGTGATAGTGACTTGTGATACAATAGAATCATGGATCATGAAACTGATCTGATGTGCGTTCTCAGCATGGTCATCACCTTTATACTACGGGAGGCATGTAATGGGAATTTTTAACAATTACACATCTTTTTTTTCCTTCCCTTGGGTGGTCAACCTATGGAGGAGATATTCCCTCACAATCCCTGCTCCCCCACCAGGCTATTTACAGTGGAAGTAGCTTCTGGAAATGTTCAAGTTCTTGAATATCCTTTCAATGCCCTTGAAAGCACCCTGCTCCTTTTGCTGGGAACCAGCTTGTTGCTGCATATGCTCTCTATGCTTTGCCTATGGCGTGACCACCCTGAGAACACGCAGTCTTGTCCGATCTCGAAAGCTAAGCAGGGTCTTGTCTAGGGTTAAACGACTATTTAAGAATACTACCAAGACATCTCCCCCAGGGCTGGACAGTCATGAGTGGCAGGGTGTGGGGGATCTTATGGGCAAGCACTTAAGCCAGTTGGCCCCTCCAGTGCTTTGGAATTTCACTCCTGAACAAATGCGGAATCCAGAAAAATTAGCAGAGCACTTAGACAAGGTGTGCTGTTGTCCTGGCAATACCAGAGAGTGACAACTTGCTGCAATGTGCTGGGGCGTGGCCTACGCCTACAGAGCCCTGTTCTGTAAGGAGCAGGAAAAAGATGTCTCTGGATCTCGTGATAAAGCAACAGACAACGCAGCTACTCAAACCCCAAGCACAGCAGCTCCCTCAGCTCCAGCGACAAGCGCAGCAGCTACTCAAACGCTGACAGCAACAGGCAATGCAACTGTTGGAAAAGAGCAAAATTTTGTATTGTATAAAATGGTAGAAATGATTATGTTTAAGAAATTTATAAATCAATAGTGAGATTTTATATGTATATATGTTAGAAAATGTTATAACTTTGTAGTTTTGTATCATGGCCGTTTTGTAACCCGTGTTGCAATGATAGTCCATAACCATATATGGTGAAAGGTGTATGGGTGGATTTAGAAAAGTATGTACTGGAGACTATACCCAAGTAGAACCTATGCATAAGGTAGCCAAAAGAGCCTACCAGAAGCAGTCAAAAGAAGATAAGAAAACGCTAGCGTCCACGCAAGGATTGGAATATACTCAAGTAAGGGAAAGGTGAAGAGGACAACCTGAGGAAGACTTCTTACTTCATCTGAGGAAGACTCTTACTTCATCGGAACGACCACCAGGCGACCACCAGAGGGGGCTGCGCAAGCGCAGAAGAGGCTGATGTCCTAATAGACTGATATGGCAATCCTTAATGCATATGTATTAGTTAAATGTTGTAACCCATGTTGAATATGTATTAACTGTGAAACTTTTAGGATATAAATTGCGGACGCGATGTGACGAGGTCGGAACCAGATTTGGGTGCGTACCCCTGGTTTCCCAGCGCTGCAATAAAGCACCTCATATAACCATTCCGGTGGTTATGTGTTTGTTCCTACGCTAACACAACTACTCAAACCCCAAGCGCAGCAGCTACCTCAGCTCCAGCGACAAGCACAGCAGCTACTCAAACCCTGACAACAGACACTGCAGCCACTCCAACCCCAGTGACAGACATTGCACCTGAACCAAAGGATCAGTCCATGCCAGTATCAGTTGCCCCATAAGGAAGAAGAAAAGCAAACAAAAGGCATGAAAAAATACTCCAGCAGTGAAGGAAGATGAAGACTCGACACATGAACTAGAGAAGGCGACATATGAACGAGAGGAATTAGTACAGGAATCAGAGGAAGAGGTAACTTCTCCATCCCTGACCTTGACTGAGCTGCGGAATATGCAAAAAGATTTCAGCCGTCTTTCAGGGGAGCACATTGTCACCTGGTTGCTTTGATGCTGGGACAATGGGGCCAACAGTCATGAACTAGAAGGTAGGGAAGCCAAGCAGCTGCGATCACTTGCTAGGGAAGGGAGAATTGACGAAGTGATTGCTAAAGAGAAATGAGCCCTCAGCCTCTGGAGGCAGCTCTTGGCAGCTGTGAAGAAAAGATATCCCTATAAGGACTGTGCTATGTGTCACCCAGACAAGTGGACCAGGACAGAGAAAGGCTTCCAGTACCTGAGGGAATCAGTCATTCTAGAGATTATCATAGGCCGGATGCTGGGAATGCACCCCTAGATCCAGATGAAGTCGAATGTACATGTGGCGAAAGTTTACACAGATTGGGTTACCATCATATGCCCACTTACTGGCATCAATGACCTGGAGTGAGGCAGCAGCACCAACAGTGGATGAAGTGAGCCATCAGCTCTGGGAGTTTGAAGACAATCTCACCCCTTCCTTCATTTCAGCTGTGGAAAAACTGCCCCAGGAGTTCATACAACTCAGAGACGATCTATCCAGCTCCCCACATGTTCCGACCTACGTCTCAGCTATTAACGGAAGGTGCTGTGTTGCCCGAGAGAGAAGATATAGGAGGAACACGCCACGGGGCACCCTACTGTTTTACCTGTGGGATCATGGAGAAGACATGAGAAAGTGGGATGGAAAACCCACCTCAGCTCTGGAGGAACGGGTGCGTGAACTGAAAAGGAAAACAACGGTCAATGATGATCCTCCCGAGAAAGTTGCTGCTCCAGTCTTTGGTGAGCAGCTTCCCAGATCGAGTGGAAGAGCTGATTTCACTCCACTTCCTATGATAAGGAATTACAATCCCTTTATACAAGATGTAAATGGAGAATCTCATGATTAGAGGGCCCCTGCCTCCAGCCAGGTGGAGGAGAGGGACAATCGGTTTTAATGGACTGTGTGGATCAGATGGCCTGGCACATCAGTCCCACAGGAGTATAAGGCTCTAGTAGATATCATTGCACTGATGCCATCAAGCTAGCAAGGGGTGGAACCCATTTGTATTTCTGGAGTGACAGGAGGATCCCAAGAGTTAACTGTACGGGAGGCTGAAATCAGCCTGACTGGGAGGAAGTGGCAAAAGCACCCCGTTGTGACTGGTCCAGAAGCTCCAAGTCTCTTGGCATAGACTATTTCAGGAGAGGATACTTCAAAGACCCAAAAGGGTACCGATGGGCTTTTGGTATTGCTGCTTTGGAGACAGAGGAAATTAAACAGCTGTCCACCTTGCCTGGTCTCTCACCCTTTCTATTCTATTCTAGGATCCTTCTGTTGTGGGGTTGCTGAAGGCTGAAAAACAACAGGTGCCAACTGCAACCACAACAGTGCACTGGTGGCAATATCACACCAACGGAGACTCCCTGATTCCCATCCATGAGCTGATCAGTCGACTGGAGAGCCAAGGAGTGATCAGCAGGACCCGCTCACACTTTAATAGACCCATATGGCCAGTGTGAAAGTCCAGCAGAGAGTGGAGACTAACAGTAGACTATCACGGCCTGAATGAAGTCACACCACCATTGAGTGCTGCCGTACCGGTCATGCTAGAACTTCAGTGTGAACTGGAGTCAAAGGCAGCCAAGTGGTATGCCACGACTGATATTGCCAATGCATTTTTCTCAATTCCTTTGGCAGCGGAGTGCAGGCCACGATTCGCTTTTACTTGGAGGGGCTTTTACTTGGAACCAACTGCCCCAGGGGTGGAAACACAGCCCTACCATCTGCCACGGACTGATCCAGACTGCTCTGGAACAGGGGCAAACTCCAGAACACCTGCAATACATTGATGACATCATTTTATGGGGTGATACAGGGGAAGAAGTTTTTGAGAAAGGGAGGAAAATATTCCGAACCCTGCTGAAAGCCGGTTTTGCCATAAAACGGAGTAAGGTCAAGTGACCTGCACAGGAGTTTCAATTTCTGGGAATAAAATCGAAGGATGCCAACAGATGTGATCAGAAAATAACAGCAATGTCTCCACCAACTAATAATAACAAGCTTTCTTGGGTGCTGTGGGGTTCTGGAGAATGCGCATCCCAAATTACAGTCTGATTGTAAGCCCTCTCTATCACATGACCTGGAAGAAGAATGATTTCAAATGAGGCCCTGAGCAACAAGAAGCCTTTGAACAAATTAAATGAGAGATAGTTCATGCAGTAGCCCTTGGACCAGTCTGGACCGGGTCCAGATGTGAAAAATATGCTCCATACCACAGCCGGGGAGAATGGTCCTACCTGGAGCCTCCTGCAGAAAGCACCAGGAGAGACTCAAGGTCGACCCCTCGGCTTTTGGAGTCAGGGATACAGAGGATCCGAGGCCAGCTATACCCCAACTGAAAGAGGTACTGGCAGCCTATGAAGGGATTCGAGCTGCCTCAGAAGTGATTGGCACTGAAGAACAGCTCCTCCTGGCACCCCAGTTGCCCATACAGGGCTGGATGTTCAAAGGCAGGGTCTCCTCTACACATCATGCAACCAATGCTACATGGAGTAAGTGGGCTGCACTAATTACACAACGAGCTCGAATAGGAAATCCCAGTCGTCCAGGCATTCTATAAGTTGTTATGGACTGGCCAGAGGGCAAAGGTTTTGGAATGTCGTCAGAAGAGGAGGTGATGTGTGCTGAAGAGGTCCCACCATATAATGAACTGTCAGAAAGTGAAAAGCAGCATGCCTTGTTTACTGATGGGTCCTGCCGTATTGTGGGAAAGCGTTGGAGATGGAAAGCAGCTGTATGGAGTCCTCGGCGACAAGTTGCAGAAACTGCTGAAGGAGAGGGTCTGCAGAGGTGAAAGCCATCCAGCTGGCCTTGGACATTGCTGAAGGAGAAAAGTGGCCAGTACTTTATCTCTTTATTGACTCATGGATGGTGGCAAATGCCCTGTGGGCATGGTTGCAGCAATGGAAGCAGAGCAACTGGCAACGCAGAGGAAAACCCATCTGGGCTGCTGCACTGTGGCAAGATATTGCTGCCTGGGTGCAGAACCTGGTGGTGAAGGTACCCCACGTAGATGCTCATGTACTCAAGAGTTGGGCCACTGAGGAGCACCAGAGCGACCAACAGGTGGATCAAGCTGCTAAGACTGAAGTGGCTCAGATGGATTTAGATTGGCAACATAAGGGTCAATTATTTTTAGCCCTGTGGGCCCATGACATCTCAGGCCATCAAGGCAGAGGTGCAACACATAGATGGGCTCGTGATCGAGGGGTGGACATAACAATGGACACTATTGCCCAGGTTATTCATGCATTTGAAATGTGCTGCAATTAAGCAAGCCAAGCAGTTAAAGCCTTTCTGGTATGGAGGACGATGGCTGAAGTACAAACATGGGGAGGCCTGGCAGATTGACTATATCACACTCCCACCAATCTTCCAAGGCAAGCAGCATGTACTTACCATGGTCAAAGCAGCCACCGGATGGCTGAAAACATACGCTGTGCCCCACGCCACTGCCCAGAACACTATCCTGGGCCTTGAGAAGCAAGTCTTGTGGCGACACTGCACCCCAGAGAGAACCGAGTCAGGCAATGGGACTCATTTCTGGAACAACCTTATAGACATTTGGACCAGAGAACATGGCATCAAGTGGGTATATCACATCCCCTATCATGCACCAGCCCCTGGGAAAATCCAACAGTACAATGGGCTGTTAAAACCTACACTGAGAGCTATGGGTGGTGGGACTTTCAAACATTGGGATAGACTTTTAGCGAATGCCACCTGGTTGATCAACATGAGGGGATCTGCCAACAGGGCTGGCCCAGCCCAATCAGAACATTTACTTGCTGTAGAGGGGGATAAAGATCCTGTGGTGCACATACAGAATTTGCTGGGGAAGACAGTCTGGGTTATTCCTGCTTCAGGTAAAGGCAAACCCACTTGTGGTATTGCTTTTGCTCAGGGACCCAGATATACTTGGTGGGTAATGCAGGAAGATGGGAAAGTCTGATGTGTACCTCAAGGGGGTTTAATTTTGGGGGAAAACAGCCAATGAACTCAATTATATGCTGTTGCCTGCTATATAACACTTCTATAGCCTATCAGCTAGATCTCCATCTCCACCACTCTGAGATTTGAAAAGAAGATATGTGCTGTCGTGATCATCATCGGAGAATTAAGTCATGGGAAAAGCCGGCGGCAGCAGCAGCTGGAGTCTCCCAGAACTGTCCACAAGTCACCATCGACTCACCCTGACTTCCCTCTGATCATCACCCCAGCAAAGAATGAACATTGCAACCATATGTCCTCAGCAGTGATGAAACAAGTTCAGCAGTTTTGTCAGCAGGCAACAATCCAACACTACACACCGTCTCTCCTGCCCTAAAAGACTGCTCCAAGAGATGGAGTCTGTTATCACGGACTGAATGAATTCAGCAGCTTTATCAGGATTGGTCCATGGACTAAGGAATGATATATGTCTGTTTGTCTTTGTGTGTGTATATATATATATGTATGAGACAAAAAGCAATGGTATATTGAAAAATGTGGGATCTGAGCATGGCATGAATGGTATGGTATAAGGGGTGGATATTGTCCTGGTTTCTGCTGTAACAGTTATTTTTCTCCTTAGTAGCTGGTGCAGCGCTGTGGTTTTGACTCTAGTCTGAGAACAATGCTGGCAACACACCAATGTTTTAGTTGTTGCTAAGTAATGCTTACCCCCTCATGCTCTGCCAGTGAGGAGGGGCACAGGAAGCTGAGAGGAAGCTGAGACGGGACACCTGACTGAAACTAGCCAAAGGGGTATTCCATACCACAGCATGTTATGCCCAATAAATAAACTTGGGGGAGTTACCTGGAAGGCCCGGATCGCTGCTTGGGTTGGGCTGGGTGTCGGTCAGTGGGTGGTGAGCAATTGTATTGTGTATCACTTGTGCTTATTATTTTCTTTTTTTACTTTCTCTTTTTAGTTTCATGTTCTCTCCCCTTGTTATTTACCTTATCGTTACTGTTCTTAGTGGTAGTAGTAGTAGTCTTATTTTATACCTTAGTTACTGGACTGTTCTTATCTCAACCCATGGGATTTGCATTCTTTTGATTCTCCTCCCCATCCCTCCGGGAGTGGTGGGGAATAAGGGGGCGAGTAAGCGAGCGGCTCTGTGATTCTGAGTTACCAGTTGCGCTTAAACCACAACGTAATTTTTGTCTATGTCTCATGTTGAACAAACCTCAGCTCCATTGAGTTTTATTCCGTGGAACAAAGTGATGAAAAATCGGAGTTGCATTTGTGTTTGTACAGAACTGCTGGTACATGAGCAAGAGCAGGAATCAGTCAGCAGTGTGAAAAAGCTAGTCCTGAAATCACTAGTATTTTTATTTGATTGATACCAAGAAGCAATTTTTTGATGTTTTATATATATATATAGATAGATATTGTACTGTGTTTGTATGTAGCTGTTTAACCTGCTTCTGGTGGGACCTTTTTGTCATGCACCTGAATGTACAAAAACAAAGTCCTTGACAGTCTTTACAAAGAGTTACAAAACACACAGATGAGTTCCTAGGGCTGCAAACAACATTGTTATTTGGTTCAAGTATGCAGCAACCACTCAGGAGTAAAAAAGATGACTAAGGACCTAAAAGGAGAAAAAAAAACCCCACAAAACAAACTAAACAAAACATAAAACGTATGAAGATGATGGACAGTTACTGTGGAAAATGAAATAAAAGTTGCACGGGGTCTCACTGCCTTAATTTCTCATTTACCCTGTCTACCTGTAGCCCTTCTGCCTGAGAAGGGAAAGGAAGAAAAAGAGGAAGAGAAACTGCGACAGGAGGGAATAAGACCATGTAAGGAAAAGAACTGAATTTAACTAGAACATGCTCTAATCCTTAGTTTATTTCTGGTTAAAAATATAGCAATCCAGTGCAGTGTTATAAGAAATCTGCTGAAAAGGTAGCAGAGAAACAGCTAAAACAGAAGCGAAGCAAAGCTGAGTCCGCAAGTCAGGGCTCTACCAAACAATTCTGTATGTGTAATGTCGAGGAGGATTTGTTTCCTCCTTCCTCCCTCCAAATATACCTGTGGAAGGGATTCATCCCACCCTTGGGTTGCTGCCATGCTCACACCCCTTCTGCTGAACAGTGCAATTGGTTGAACTGAGGGTGGAATTTGGTCCCTGCATGTACCAAATCCCAAATGAAGCCATTTGAACTGTACCTGGTGGTGGTGGATCACTGGCAAAGACAATCTCCATGGTAGGAAAAGACGAGGAACCAGTACAGTAATTTTTGAGAAGCGAGGGGCTGTAGGCCGCTTCCAAGCAATTGAGCTAAGAATGCACTCGTGTGATGGGGACCGTGACAGCTCAGAACAGGGATGAGTATTCATATTATCATTGGGGACAGGGGAGGGGAGAAAATCAAGGCAGGCATATTACAAAGATGGTATAAACAAACAAATTAAGAGACATAGAAAAAAAGAAAAGAAAAATACATCCTTAGAGGCTGCCATTGCTAATGATATTTAGGGTTTTTGGTTTTTTTTTTTTTAATCTTTTTTATACCTTTTTTTTCCTGTTTTCTCTCCCTCTCTCTCTCTCTGATGTTTCCTGCTTTTTTCCTGTTTTTCTTTCCTTTTTTTTTTTTTTTTGTTTTTTTTTGGTGTTTTTTGTTTGTTTGTTTGTTTGTTTTTTATGGGGACACTTTGGAAGCTGGAATATACATCCTCCGTTACAAAGTGCAAAATACTACATGCTCAGAGCCCAAACATGATGTCTGAAACAGTCCACAGCAAGATGTAAGAGACAAACCCAACAACCCTCACCCTCTTTGGGACACGCTCCAGTGCTCCTCTCCAGATGCCTTTGAAGAACAGTTTTACCTTATTTTTGCTTTATTGTGTTTTATTGTTATCCAAAGCGAATCAGAATAGAGCCCCCTCTCCCCAGTCCCTCCCCACCAGTCTGCTCCCCGGCATCTCTGTTCACGCATGTGTTTGGGATGGGATGCTCACGTGGCGGTGAGCATGGCACAATGACCAGCAGCTATTCAATTTGTGTTGCTGAAGGTGCCTCCACGTTTTTTGGGGGGGAATCCAGGTAGATATTTTTATCCATGAGAAATTTGCTGTGAATTGAAAGTAGCAGTGGGTGGTTTTCCAGCCCTGCCACAGCGGGGAGCGGCCTGGGGAGGAGGAGTGAAGGCAGGAGGGTAGTGGGGCTGCTGCTTACACCTTGTGTTCCCTATTCCCCACCCCACCCCCTCCTTCACCCCAAGAAATTTAGCTAAGCACCAATTGCTGCTTTGTTTTAAAAATAAAAAACAAGTAACAAAATAGGGCCTGTTGCCTTTCTCCCATTTTTCGCAACCAGGCAGTGTTCATGCCTTCCCTGTGTTTTTCCTCCTTACAGCAATGCTTCTCCATTTGCGACGGGAGAAGGAAGAAAAGCCTGATTTTACTTTTCTCTCCCATTTATCATTAAAGCTGCTGTGGATTTCCCTGGGAAGCTCAACCTGGAGTATCCCAGGACCCGTACATCAAACAAAATCTCCCCATGGTCCCCTCATCTAGTCTCTACTTTGGGTTTCATTGTTGTTGTTCCAAATATATTTTTACAGGGTGAGGGGAAGGGAAATGAGGTTTTATTTTGTTGAGATTCCTTCTCATCCTTTCCCATGTTGGGGGAGCAGAGTGTTGATAGCATTTTGCCATGCCACACAGCATAGTGTTATACAAGCAAAGAATTTTGGCTAAAATCCAAAAAACATTACCCAGGAAAAAAGGCAAACTGTGAGTGAGACTCGATCGTTTGTTGTTCTTCTGTGAAAAGACTTGGAAATTGTTGTAGGACAGTTCGACTTATGTTTTTTCCCTTTTTCTTGTTGTTTGGGTTTTTTTCCCCCCATTCATACATGTAACTCATTTTTGCAAACAAGGCAGTCTTGAATTAGATGAAAAAGTTAATAAACAAAATGGCGACTCCAATATTTAGTAATATCACCATGGCTACCAGGATGGGAGCTGAGCCCTGGAAGAGAAAGAGAAGGAGAGGAGTTAGAAGGTGTGTTGAAAGTCTGTCTAAGGCTGCCTTGGAGCAGGGTTGGGAGCTGTGCTGGGCCAAGGATACTGCAGGGCAGGCAGACCCTAAATGGCCCATTTACACCCTCAAGCAAATGATTCCACAGTGCTTGGAACCTTTGCTGAATTTTTCCATGAGGAAGGTGTGAATAAAGATCTCCCCCTTGGAGTTGGGCAAATAGTGGAAGCAGGGACTAAACCCAGATCCATTGCCCCTGTCCCTGGGACAATAAATAGGTTGCTCCTAGCTCTTTCATCCAAGCAAAGCATCCTCCTAAGGCAGCCTCCATTTCTGCAAAGGCAGACAAAATCCCTATCCTGGTTCACCAGAAAGGATCCAGGCTCTGCCAGAAGCCCCTTTGCTCCCTCCCCACACTGACCCATAGCCCAAGGCATTCTTGGGGCCTGAAGCGTCCCTGGCAACTCTGTCCCTCTTATCCCTGAGTGACAGCAAAGCTGCTGGACTCCTGCTTTTCTGAGCCACTTCAACAATTACTTTCCATCCATTTGCCTCAACAGACGTGTATACCTGCAAGTCTGGGGGCAGACTCTGTTTACTGTCATACATTAGCACAAATGGCATCTAAGTCCTAATGTGAGCTCCAGACCCAACATCTGCCAAGCAAACACCTGGATGTAGACTCACTGAATCCATTGATTAAGACAGCAGTTGCTTACGGGCGCCCCCATGTTATGCAGATCAGAAATCTGGACTTAAAAGAATAGCTGAAATCAGTTGGTGGCCAATGAAAAAGAAAATAAACTATTATATTGGATCATACAGTTGTTTGGGGATGGTTTGGAGGAGTCTCCAAGGACATTTCCCAGTAAACATGATTGCTTGTACAGGTATCCTGATAATGGCAAAAGTCAGGCTGGCATACGATGGTCTATGTTAAGCCACATTTTGGGAAAGCTCTAATAAACTTTCCTGAGGTTTATATGGACCAAATTAAGCTCCTGAGGACTATGTGGAAACCTTTGCAGCAACCTACACCACAGCTGGCCCATGTCAGACGCCCACCATAGGCCGGCTTGAAGCGATCCCCAGGAGCATGTTACCTTCCACTGAGCCTAAAGGCAGCCCTGACAACTTGTTTTGGGCATGATGAGTATGACTGTTGGACCCAGGACTGACAGAAAAGACCACTGCAGACAACCCTCCAATGCATCGTTCTGCAGAACACTGGTCAGAAAAACATCCACCCTGCCCCCTTGTCCCTGCCATAAAACATTTGCTGTCCTAAAGTGTTAACATGGTTTGCATCATGGTGAGCAAGCGCCTGTGCAGGTGAGGTGGTAGATATTTCTCAGAGTATCTAGTATCCTCATCTGTTCGTGCTGCAACAGAGCTGTGCCAGGTTTCATCACCTGGTATGGTATAAATGCTTTTCTCCATGCTCCTGTCCTAACAAAGTTCCTGTGGCTGTTGGGTTGGCATGGGGCAGGGTGGACGCCCTTTCTAACCAAGTACCACTCCGTAGAGATACTGGGGGGGGAGGGGGGGGGGAAGGAAAAAAGCTCCTTTATAGCCAGAGATGGTTTCTTTTCTGAGCAGGCTGATTCAGTTTGCATTTGGGAGTGGGTGGGAGTGAGGATGCTGGAGCTTGCTGGAAAGGCATATTTGTAGCTTAGCAACAGGGTCAAAGGAAGACAACCAAATGGAGGGATTGCAGAGAGCCTCTCCTGGCAGGCAGGTATCCAGACAATCCCTCTGCCTGCACCACACCAAACCTTTCAAAACCAGAACCTTCCCTCCCTCCCAGCCTTGCCACTGCCAAGCACTGCGATGCAGTGTGTTATTTACAAGGGGGGGGGGGGGGGGGGATATTAGCCTAGTTTCAGAAGATTATTGGGTTTTATGATTTTTGAGCTCTTGTTAATATAATAGCAGATTGCAAGTGATTATCATTGTCATTGTTTCTGTTGGCAGGGCACCACAGAGGCACAAAATGCATTTGGTTCCCTCCACCTTGCAGCCAGGGGAGTACTTAACTGCTCTCCCTCGTGATGGCATTAGCCTTGACCCGCTCGTCGTCTGATGTCCCCTGCCAAAGCAGTAGAGACCATTTCTGCCCCTGCTCTGCTCAGGCCACTGGATTGCTTCAACGCCATGAAGGAAGTTGTATACCAGCCCCCCAGATAATCTGGAGGCTAACAAAAGGCATAGAGCAGGACTGGCTGCCTAGTAATTCCCTGGTGTTTGAGCTTTGCCCTCACAGACACGGACACTTTGGGATGAATCTGTTGGGCTGATCGAGTTCACAAACCTTTGGTACTTGTGTTCAGAGGATGATGATGAGATGGTGTCCAGGGAGGGAGCATGTCCTTCGTTTATACACCAGTGCATCGAAGTTGTGCCCTCATCTAGCAAAATGGGGGAAGTCAACACACACATACCTGCCTGCATCAGCAGCAACTGGATTCCTGTGGACAGATGTTTTGCTCAGCTCCCTGATTCAGCCAGCACCTATTTACATCTCACACCCCCTGTTCAATGCAGGGGCAGGAGAAAATGCTTGTTTTGCCACTGCATATGTGGGGTCTTCCATATTTGCCAAAAAAAGCAACCCAGAAATAGGACGACCAGGGAGGGGAGGGGTCTCTGCAAACTGAATAGCTCAAATCCAGCTGTCTGACAACCTACACATTCTGCTTCATTTTTAGTTAACTCTTTTTAACCCCCTCTTCCCTGCACTAACTCCAACAAGGACTCTCCACTCAGCAATTGCAGGTACAGCTGCTCCCCCCAGCATATCTTGGCAGGGGCTGGAGTCTTGCCTGTGGCAGCTGGTGGATAAGCAGCTTTGTGACTTTGAAGCTTCCATTTTAGCTCCAATTATGAATCTTGCTGCACTTCTAAATGCTTATGGCTGGCTTATTTCTAACTTGTAAAGTCTTTGTGCCTGAACCTCTGCCCAGAGGAAACACTTGCCCTTCTCCCCTTTGATGGCAAGAATTTCCTGGGATATGTGTCATCTGTTTCTAAGAAGCGATTCCTGCTCAGTACCCAGGCAGAAGATGAATCACTTCTGGGTTTACGCTTCAGAAGAGATATTTTGCTGAGCACAGCCTGGCAATAGGTCAGTGAACTCCCTTTTACTGCAGTTACAGACAGTATTTTAGAACTAGCAGCTTTTACAACTCATCATGCCACATGCTAGCTCTATAACGTGAGCCATCCACATGTAGCGAGAAGAGCCATAGCCGTTGATTTGCAATTTTGCACGCCACTTTAGTAGTTCAGTGGTGCTTTATCTCATCTTTGGCCTCCTTGAGACTTAGAGAAGCCCAAAGAAAGCCCCAAGCCCTGCGGTATCTCAGGTTCTGGGGTGCTAGAAAGACAGAGGTCAAGCTGATCTTCTGAGCCTGGTGTTTGTGTGTCAAAGACAACAAGCAGCCTGCAAATCTTTGCTTTTTTATCTCTTTTTAGCCCTGAAATAGTAGTGCTAAAGCAGGCCGTCAGGAACTGCAGAGATTTGTTTAAAACACCCTGCCTGTCATTCGGGAGACAGGGCTCCACTGCGGAACACCGTGCTACCTTCCAGCACTGTGTCCTCAAGTCCAGAACCCGCTTCACTGGGAAACAGATGCCAGTTGGCAGCGTCCTCTCACACAATTTCAGCTGTCTAAATGTTAGACATCTAGTCTGTGCTAACCATCTAGGCTGTCTGTAGGCCAAGTGCTGTGAGATGAATTCCCCTCAGAATGGTTACCAGCCTGGCTCCAGGAAAGGAAAAATTAAATCAAGTTCTGGTGTGCTGAAGCATCATCCAGCATACCGGATGATAGCGAATTTCATCAGCAAAATGAGGCAACTCTGGGGCTGGGATTTTTTCATTTTATTTTTTATAAAAGATCCCTGGAGTCCTTCATAGGAGGAGAAAAACATCTGCCAAGGATGGGCCCAGTGATGATATACCAGTATCAGGTAGCTGAAAGGATACGTTTGTATCAGCAGGGATAGCCTTCAAGGACTTTCAAGTTTTCCTCCAAAGTTGGAAGAGAGTTGGAACATAGACCCAAACCCTAAGCACAAAAATGTAAATAAACCCTTGTTATGGCACAGAGGTAATAACAGCAATCGGAGCTGTAAAAGCAATGAGTGAAGGTTTCTTCCAGTCTGTGGTTTTTGGCACTCTGCAGCTCCAATGGTGGTTGCAGCTGAGCACCACCATTCCTGCCCCTCTGTATTGTTTGTTTTTATCCTTTAACTGTTGTGTTAAAGAAGTAAGAATGCTTTAACTGTTGCGTTAAAGCAGTAAGACTCAAGTCTTACTGGGAATACAAAGGGCAGCTGGTTTAAAAATACAATTGCAGCATAATTAATTTAAGCATTCATTATCTGTTATCGCAGGGTACAAGCTCTGCCTCTCTGCCATGGAAACCATAGCGCAGGTTACCTAGGAATCCCTCTGGGATCCTTTAAGTGTAATTACTAAGGACTTGGATCAGCAAAAAATATATATGCATTGTTTTCCAGCCTCAGCACTGCAGAAAGTGCTGAAAACTTAGCAGCTCTGTGACAGTTGTGCTGATTTGTCACAATTGGCAGGAACAGGCTGCTGTGAAACAGTTAAAGAGCATTTAGCAAAAGAAACATAAGGGATTCACTTTGCTTTCTCCAGCATATTGCAGCATCTCCTGTGACTCGAGGAAGGGAGCCCAGAAGATGCTGAATGTGCCCGTGTAAGAGGAATGGCACTTGATACCAGTGTGCTATTGAGGCACAGAAAAATCTGTAGAAAAGAAGTGGCTAAAGTAAACGTGAGTGTTTATCCCAAGCTGGGGTCTCTCAATGAATTGTTTTATCACCCCTGGTTCAGTCCTCACGTTACAGGTGCCTGCGTGGCCAGGAGCAAGCTCTATGTCTGGAGCTGTACATGTACGTGTGTTTTTAAGGTTTTTGGTTCTCCTGCAGTCAAAAGCTCACGTTCAACCTCAACTTCTCCAAAGCTAGAAGATGTGGAGTTGGGCTCAAAACCCTAAAATCAATCCAGGATGACAGGAGCAAAGTCAGCGAGGTGCTCTCTTCAGGTACATCATGGAATCATAGAATAGTTAGGGTTGGAAAGGACCTTAAGGTCATCATCTAGTTCCAACCCCCCTGCCATGGGCAGGGACACCACACACTAAACCATGTCACCCAAGCCCCATCCAACCTGGCCTTGAACGCTGCCAGGGATGGAGAACTCACAACCCATTCCAGTGCCTCACCACCCTCACGGTAAAGAACTTCTTCCTTATATCTAACCTAAACTTCCCCTGTTTATGTTTGAAATAAAAAAAAAAAAAAAAAAAAAGACTACAGCATCCGGGATTCCCAGGCGGTCTCCCATCCAAGTACTAACTGAACCCTGCTTTACTTCTGAGATTAGACGAGATCAGGTGTTCCCAGGGTGGTATGGCCATAGGCCATACATCAAAGGATTCCTGAGAGTAAAAGGGTTTTAAAAGGACCCTGTCAAGTTAAACATCACGTTTCTCTCTGAACATAATTTACCTCATGTTGTTACTGGTAATGCCTGTGATGACTGTACATGAAAGAGATTAGAGGAAGAACAGTTTCCAATTATTTTTGCCCAAGGAAACTGTAGCTGCCCCATCCCTGGCAGTTTTCAAGGCCAGGTTGGACGGGGCCTGGAGCAACCTGGTCTAGTGTGAGGCGTCCCTGCCCATGGCAGAGGGGTTGGAACTAAATGACCTTAAGGTCCTTTCCAACCCAAACCATTCTGTGATTATATGATTCCATAATTTTAAAAAGAGGCAAGAGGACCACAGAGATAAGGCAAAAGGTTTAGTCCCAAGGAGGCTAACCACAAAAACATCCTCAGGCCCCTTTCCCAGCAGACTGGTCCAAAGGCAGATAGATGGAGAATCCCTGTGCATGGCATCGAGCCTGGTCTGAGATGCAGGTGAAGCTTCACAATTCAAACAGTGGGTGCCCGTTCAGGATAGAGGGAACAGCCAGCTGGTTCTTTTATCTCATTTTATACTCGTCCTGGGTTCAGCAGTACCAGTCATTTTTATCCTTCTTAGTAGCTGGTGCAGTGCTGTGGTTTTGACTTTCAGCCTGGGAACAGCGCTGATAACACCAATGTTTTTAGTTGGTGCTCAGTAATGTTTACTCTGACCAAGGACTTTCTGAGTCTCACGCTCTGCCAGTGAGGAGGGGAAGCTGGGAGGAAGCAGACACAGGACACCTGAGCCAAACTAGCCAAAGAGGTATTCCATACCACAGCACGTCATGGCCAGTATATAAACCAGGGGCAGTTACCCGGAAGGGCTAGATCACTGCTCGGGTCGGGCTGGGTATCGGTCGGCGGGTGGTGAGTGGCTGTATTCTCTTCCCTTGTTATTTCCCTTATCATTATTATTATTGGTGGTAGCGGTAGTGGTTTTGTGTTATACCTTAGTTACTGGACTGTTCTTATCTCAACCCATGGGAGTTACATTCTTTCGATTCTCCTCCCCATCCCTCCAGGAGCAGGGGGAGGAAGGGGGGGGGGAGTGAGTGAGTGGCTGCATGGTTCTGGGTTGCCGGCTAGGCTTAAATGGCGACAATACTCTTTAGGGTTAACTAACTTTTCTGAAGAAAACATTCCACCTCGAGGTCAGACCCTTCAAGAATAATCCCATAGCTGCTGGATAAGGAAGCATCCATCACCCATATCAGCAAGGCGGTGCCATTTTTGAGGCAAGTGACGTGCCATTTTTGGGGCAAGTGCCATGCCCCATCTCCCCCACCTTGCTCCACCAAAGCCCAGGCTGAGGATGCAGCCCTGGTACCCTCCCTTGGCCCAGCTCTGTTTGCACGGTGTGCTCCAGCAGAGGCTGTACTGGCTGCAGGTTGGCTGCCTCCTCCTCACTCTCCCCAGTGATAGCAGAACCTTCTCGGAATATATTGATGGAAAATATGCCCCTCGCGCAGTAAGCAAGCAAGGAAGATGCTGCAGCTGCTGGAATCCCTCCTTGCCTCCCCAGCGGGTACCTGGAGGTGGCAAGAGGGTCTCTCTGAGGCCCCATTTGCTGCAACTGTTTGCCCTGGTTTGTTTTCAGTAAGAGGCAGTACCGTTGGCAAAAGGCCGAGACCATGGAGATTTTATCCGACAGCATGTGACAATGGAAGACCATGTCAGGGGTGGCTGTGGTGCGGTTTTTTGGCTACTGCCAATTGGCTTTCTCAATTATATGAGACAGGGTGATTTTAAAGGGCCAAGTCTCAAGCCTACTCACATCTCCAGGGTGCCTTTAGTGAGGCCATAACATGTCCCTAGAAGTCTTCATCTAAATGTCCATGTTTGCTACTGCTAAATGAGGACAGCGGATTAATCAGGCTCCGTTCGTGCCTGAACACTGGCCCTTCTTGCAAACACGTTGAGGACCTCTGTACCTAAAGCACTTCGTTTCCCTTTTAAAAGCTGCAGATGTTCAGCACCTGTGGAAATGGAGATGTATTCTTCTGGATTTTTTTCCCCAACCCTAAAAATGTGACGTGTTTTGTGCTGACGGATAAAAGGGTTGCTGGCATTTTAGAAAGCCTCTTTCCTTTTCCAGTGTCTCAGCAATTCCTTTTTTCCTTTCCCATTTTAGATCTTCTCAAAGGCTCTAGGAACCTCTGAAGCATTCAGGCACAGGCTTGAGCTTTGCACCTCGTGGGCCTTTAAGACCAGAGAGGATGGTGATGTTCCCATAAAGTCCCTAAATCCAACAGCACCAACACTTCCTGGCGCGTCAGTTTCCATTTTCATCTGCCCAAACAGTGACAATTGATGTGGGCTTGTTTTATGCATGCAGGGGTCAGTGCACACAGAGACACAGAAAGATCAGGCGGCTTTAAATGTAATTTTAAAGCACTTGTATGACTGTAGTGTGAGCTTGATGACCCTGAAACCCCTAAGTCCCCTGACAGCTAACTCCAGTGCAGAATTTCATCAATGTTATTGAGTGCTGGCCTCACGAAATGACCTCAATTTTCAATTACTGATGTGCAACCCCAATGAAGGGGGGTTCTGGAAGCATCTTTTTATGGGACTGGTGAAAAATGACTAAGAACAATGTTCCCATAGCTCATATAGCAATCTATATGTCTGACTCCTCTACAGAGGTCTGCATCCCCACTGGGGCACACACTGCAAGAGGTTGGACTCCAAGGGACTCTACAGCCCATCCAGCCTTGTTTCTAAGATAGAAATCAAGACCAGTGATAATTTTAAGACTGCATTTTTGCAAGACCTGCATCCCCACCCCACTCCCATGAGCCCTGCCAGAGGTGTGCTTGCTCTCAGAGCAGGAGTTGGCACTCCAACACAGAGCCAGCCCACCAGCCTCACTGATGACATGTGTAGTGATGTGTTTTGGCATATTATTTTTAAAACAAGCTTAAGCTGTGAGGTTGACCTCAGCTCTGTGCAGTGATACTCCAGGTAGGGCAAAAATAGCCCTACTCAGCTAAAAGCATCCTTCCCGTTCATTGGCAGCACCTTTCTGAAAGAGCCCAGCTGTCTTGGAGATGAGAAATGCCCTTTCCAGGGAATAGCTTCACAGATGGCAGTGCTGTGGATCACAGGGAAGCAGGCTATTATGCAAGCTGAAACAGCGTGGGCACACACATGTGCACGCACATGCATGCACACAGCCAGACCTTCCCTGGAGCTGCAGGCTGGAGCCGAGCTGCGGGCTGGAGGCAAGCTGCTGGCAGTCCAAAGAGGAGGGGTATCTCAGAATAGCATGAGAAACAGGGATTTGGGGAAGTTGGGGAGCCTTAAGACCTGGAGCGTGAGGTTGCAGTGGGGTTTTTCGGCAGGACTAAGCATCTGAGTGCCCTGTGTCACTGAGTGTGCAACAAGAGAGGTGGATGTGGGACCTGTGGTATGAATCTTTCCCCTTAGCCTTCCCCTCCTCTTTCTCAGGGACTCACTATGCTCACCGGAGTATGAAAAGCTTTGAGGTCCTGCTGGGTACAGGCAAGGTTATGCCATTGGGCAAGAGGTTGGAACACAAATCACTGCACCTCCCATTCCTCTCCTACACCTCCATCCCCTACTCCTGTCCAACCACCCCTCACTGCCAGACCACTGGAACAAAACCCTGCTAGCACAGTACAACTCTTGCTAGAACAAATTGTTGCTGGCATTGTAGGTTATTTAAATCCACATATTATACCTTTCTCTGTATTATATTAGCTTCCTCCTAAACCTTCACCATCTGTTCCACCCTCAGTTATGAATGTGAGAAAACTGAACATGCTGCTTTACAGCTACAGCACTTTAAAAGCATGATGTGCATCCTAATGGCTTTTCTGTGTGCTTTTTCATGCAGGTTGTGCCCCTTTGTTAGTGCCTGGGATTCACTTGAAAGAAACACTAATGTTATGTTGCATTAGTGGCTATTTACCTCCAGCTCAAGCCCTCCTCCCCGGGTAGGAGGTTTATGTGTGATGGCTCCAGTGTGCAGGCTGGGGTCTGCCTGGGGAGAGACAGCAGGACTGCTCATGCCAGTGATCTCCCTGAGGAATGTGTGGCTCTCAGCAAGGAGAAATGGCGGTTTCATCCCTCCTTTGGGACCCTTGTCTTTCCCAGTTCCCTGCCGCCACACGAGGTCACGTTAT
The DNA here is from genome assembly GCF_037157495.1 of Lathamus discolor. NCBI lineage: Eukaryota > Metazoa > Chordata > Aves > Psittaciformes > Psittacidae > Lathamus > Lathamus discolor. The sequence continues at coordinate 11,718 of NW_027069340.1, read as the reverse complement.
AAGAGGTGCTGGACCATCTGTGAGTCCCACAGACTTCAACAGGGCTGATGTCTGTGCAATTACTGCTGCTGCTTTTCCCCTCTGAAAGCCTGTCAGGCTCCTAATGCTGCCTGTCATTTCTCACAGGCATCTGCTCTAGCAGGGAAGGACAGCCCGGTCTGGCCTCAGCACCTGCTGGTTTGCTCAGTGGTGTGTGCTCTGGACTGGCTTCTCTTGGAGCAATGTTTTTTTCTGGACTGGCAATCTGTGTCCTACAGTGCAGTCCACCAACAAACACACTGTGTTCAGCTCTTCTTTAATGCTGTGTGAGTGCTTTTGAGCCTGCGCTGAAGCTTGCAAGATGAATAGGAAGCTGGAAAGCTACAGGGCTCTGGCTGTGTGTGTGGGCGATTTATCCACAGCCATGGTAGGGAAACTGTGGCAGATCTGTAGTTTAGTCCTTCCTGCGTCCCGGCTGCTCACAGGCTGCAGATGTCCCCACTCCCTCCTCTATCTCACTTGTTCTCTCTCATCCCTTGTCTGCATCTTTGCTCTGCCAGCAGCTGGAGGAGCAGGGATGCTGTAGGGATGGCAATGGTGATCACGCATTACAGACCATGATGCTTTCTAGCCCAAACTTTCATCATGACTGACAAATGTCACTTCAGTTTCATGATCCCTGTCTCCCAAGCAACCAAGCATCATCTTCTGCTGCTCTGACAGGGAGATTTAGTTCCTTTCTTCTGCCAGAGCCTGATGTGCCACCACCTGAGAGTTACAGATTTTTCCTTTTGCTTGTGTAGGTCTGGCCTGGGCTTTGGGACATCCAGAAGCACAGGATCCCTCCTGTGATCCCTCACTGACTCAACAAGGGGCAGTTTGGAGTGGTGGTGGCTTCCTCACTGCTCCCCTCAGACTTCCATAACCTCCCCTAGCAATAACAAACCAATGGGGAGAACAAGTGAGGACGCTGCTCTCAATGTAAGTCCAGGAATCATCAAAAATCAGGGCTGGAGAGGATCTGAAAATCACACATCTCAGCCTTTTCCCAAGGCAGGTTTAGCTCTGACCAAGTTATATCTGAGCTACAGATGTCCAACCAAGTCTTAGACCACCTCCTCCCTCCCTGCCACCACAGCCTCCCCATGCAATGTAGCCCTCAACTCACTAGTAATGGCTAATGGGTAACCACTACCACTAATGCTTGAATGCAAGCCCATTAATTCTGTTCATTGAGAATGGATTGTTCCCTTCCACTTTGCAAGCAGCTGCTTTATGTGTTTGAAGATCGCTGTCTCCTCTTCCCTAGCCTGAGCCTCCAGCAGCCAGTTGGTAACACCCAACATGACCTTGTCACTCCCGAAATGAAGAGCCCCACAAGCTATGCCCTTGCTTGTGCTCTTCACAGTAGAGTGATAGTACAGTATATAGATAGTACAGATGTAGATAGTATAGTTGATAGATGGCTGTAATATCCTCTACCACTGATCTGCAGGGCTCCAATAACCCACTACCCTTTCTGTACTTGCCCACTGCTTTCCCTTCCTAGGTGTCCTTCCCAAATTGCATCCTCTTGTCTACAGTTTGCCAAGACCCTTTTGCATTGCATCCCCCCATTGAGGGGCTTGTACCTGCTCCTGGCTCACATCCACACACCAAAACCCCTGAGCATCATGCAGATCAGTACAAGAAACCTGAGCAGTGGTCAACTCAGGAACACCACTTTGCAACGTCCCCTGCTCTGTGACCATGGTTTCTTCCTCCACCCGGGTCAGGCCTCCGGTACAACATGGTAACAAAGCCACTGCTTCAGCAGTTGGTGCCATCACATAGCAGAAGAGCAACTGAGGAGAAGAGGAACTGTAAGTTCATGCAGTGCCCAGCTACCAGGATTTAAGCACTGATGTTGCAACAGGGTCATGCCACACTCTTGGGCCAGCATGAAGTTCTGTTGCCATAACTGAACCTCAAAGCAGCATCACCAACACGTTTCCTACTCCTGCAGTTTTTCCACCACGTGAATGCTCAAAATCCCAGTAATCATGTATTCTTATTGCTGGCCCCAGGGCTGGGTTGCAAAACAAACTCAAACTTGCTACTCACTTCCTCCAGTGAAAAACCTGATGCTCCCATCAAGACATTCTGCAGAGAAAGCCTCCCAGCACATGGTATTATGCAGGATAGAGAAGGGAGGAGTGGGGATTCAAGGCACAAACCCAGGATAACTGGGAGGCCAGCTCTGCTGGCAGAGCAACCTCCCTTTCTGCACCACTGCACCACCACAACAGCTCTGCACTGAGCTTCTCAGACAGATGTCAACACGCAATTTCACCTACTTACTGTGCTGGATTTGAGCACATCCCTGTTGTCTTCTTCAGATTCTAGTGCAACAGGTAAAGATTTCTGTGGAGGGGAGAAGGTTAAGTCCCACCTTAATAGCCGAGGTTCAGCTTTGTCCCCAAATCTCAGGTTTTCCAGTTTCTGCACCGTGGGCTCGGCAGAGGAAGCTGGCCCTAAATTTTCTTTGTTCTGGGACTTAGCCCTCAGTCTCTGAACCCCGTAGCCCCGGTCTTCCCCACGGTGGTCATCAGCCATGCTCCTGCAGGGTCCCCCTTTGCTATAGTGTCTTTTTTGGGTATGAATTTCTTGCATATAAGAATCCATCCTCACGAGGGGCTTCATCTCCATCTCGTAATTGCTCATCTTCTCCTCGTCTAGCTCAAGCAGTTTGGAGCTCCCTGAGCTGTGGCTGTGGGACCTGTGATGGGAAGTCCATGAAATTGTGGCTGGGGAATCTGTCCACCTCTCTCTTTGCTTGTGGTTGGAGGCCGAATGTTTGTGCCCTCCACTCCGACCTCTGTACTCTTCAGGGATGGAGGCTGATCCCAGCTGACCGCTGCGCAGTGTCACGCTTCTCATGCCACGAGTCCCACTGACCTTCTCTTCGCTCCAGCTGTTGGGTCGCAAGTAATCCCCGCCACGTCCCTCCAGCAACATCTGGATCTCCCCACCCCTCTCTTCATCCACTGAGACCTGCCTGGAGAACTGAGAGCTCTTGTTCCCGCAGGAAGGACCCAGGGGTGGCGTGGAGGAGGGACTGGCAGGGAAGCTCTGCAGTGGGCTGTCATCTGGAGTCAGGTCAGACGGGGTAGTCCCTTTGCGGTACAACTCAGGGCTCTCTTGTTGGAGAGGCGTCCCGGTGGAGAGGACCTCAATTTCATCACTCAAGTTCTGGTGCTTCGGTCTCTGGCATTCGAGCCCTTTTTGTGTAGTCATTAAGTGAAAAGAGAGAGGGAGAAATGCAACAGGATTATTTCTATTCTGTGCGCACCCACCAGGTTTTTCATGTCAAAGAATAGGGCTGAGAGTGTTGGATGGCAGGGGAGCCATGGGGCAAGATCAGGACAACAGCAGTACAATAAACAGCTTCTGCTACTAGACCGAGAGAAAAGTCATTGTTGGTTTTGCACCAAACCTGATATCACCCCCAGCATCTGCAGAGCAGCATGGTGCTCTGCAGCATGGGAAATAGTTTGGCATCAGCTGCTGGCATTGTCAAGACAGAAGCATTCTGCACTATGGTAGTGATTCTCCACCACTGCTAACCCAAGGGCTACCAAGCCTTTTAGAAACCACCTTTAGAAACCTGCTCCTTTAGCCCCAACAGTTCTCTACACCCCTGCTGCCGGTAGGCACCCTGCTTGCTTGGGGACATGCGTGAAGGACCACAGCCCCAGCAAGGTGCGGAAGCTGCTTACAATTCAGAGCTGCTGGGAGCCCTGTGCCCTACCTGTGCTCTGCCTACAGCCCTGCTTTCCTTGGCAGGTTGCAGGTATGGGCAGCTTGCAGACCCACTTGAAAGCAGCCTGTGCTGTGGCAGCACAGACAGCTACATGGCATGCAGTCACTTTAACCCTGCTAAGGGTGTTTGTTAAGATGATTTTTGGAGACCGCCTTTTTCCATCAGTTCCCAGTCCGCAAGCATGAAAAGGGAAATCTGAGATGAACCCATGGCTCATGCTCTTGTGTTCTGGATGCTACTGGGATCACCCCACAGCCCACAGCCTTCACACCTCTCCCTGGACAGGAAATGCATTGGCTTTGTGGCTGAGAGGTAAAGAATCTCACCTCAAAGTTTTCACAGGAAGATGGTCTCATCTGGGCAGATGTGCAAGCCTCCCATTAAGAACACTCCCCCCAAACCATATATTGAACAGCTTTCCTGCCCCAGACACGGACATTTTCCCACACAGTTCTCTTTGCTGGATGTGATGGAGAGCACACGGGTAACCATGCCTCACGTGTTCAGGCAGGAACAAGGTAGCACATTCAGGGCTACGTGAATACAATATACACTCTCATCCTTATTTCACTGTGCTGAATACAGTTCATCCCCTTTGAGCCCAGAGTACACCCCAGACAATGTCTCCCTGGGGACAGGGACTTAGAGAGTGTCTTCTGCTGAAGGTGACCACCTGGCAAAAAAACATGTAGCTTCTCTGGACAATTAACAAAAGCTGCAACTTATCATTGATCAAATACTAAAGTGTTTCAAGGGGGTACAAGCTAATAGTGTTAATTCTCATTTTACCCTCTCAAGGCATAGTTGTTCCATCTAAAGACATGATAAATTACGTGAATAATTTGATAAATATATTAACTGCCTAATGCCCCTGAAATGCATCTAATTGCAATTGCTATGGCTAAACAAGAAATAAGTATCAAAAGGAAAGAACTCAATTTCTTACCATGGTTTAAAAGTAAATGCTCAGAAGCTCCTGTTCTACTCTCTACAGTCCTGCTGAGTAATTTTCTCTATCGCATCTTTTTGGGCTGCTGCTGCCGCTGGTACATGCCTTTGCCTGCAGCCGCCCCCTTGTCCCACCACACTGTGATTTAGATACATACAGGGAATGCAGGGAGTGTGGGGATGGATGTCCCCATGGAAGCACTCATACGGGAAGTAAATAGTAACAAGGCTGCTTGGAAATTTCCCACTGAAGCAATTTCTTGATGGGAAATTATCTCTTAATGACTGTCTTTTGTCTTATTATTTTCTACAGAAAAGTTTGTGTTTTGGGACAATACTCATATTTCAGTCTTAGTTTGTTCCCTGTGTTCCTGTTTGTGGGAGACTGAAACTCCTGAGATCTATCTGGGGCCCCCAAGCAATACTTGTACTAGTGGGAAATTGTCATGAAGGAGAAAGGTGGAGTTCACCCTGTCTGGAGTTCAACTGTCTCGGCAAAAATACAGACTTGTTTTTTTTGGCTGTTTTTCAGATATTCCTGTTTCAGCCACCCTCCAATATCACAGATGGGAAACTGAGGCAGGGAAGGAATAAATGGTTTCATATGAGAAAGGTGTAAAGCCAGCTACCAAAACGGACACACCCAAGACTTAGGGTGTCCCTGTTTGTCTCAGGCTTTAACTGATCTTCCCTAGTTCAGTTCTCCAGGGCTCTTGCTGGAGCTGCAGGGACTTGAAAGCTTCCCTCCAGCTCCAATGACCCCAAAGCTGATCTCCAAAAGCACAACCAGCCACAGCCTCGCTGCACCCACTGCTCCTGTGCCTTCTCACTAATCTTCCCAGGTCCGCCAAGCCCCATGACAGAGGCAGGAAAGCCCAGTGATGCTTCAGCATCCTCCTGGAGACCCACACCAGGGACCATGTTATTGCGAACCATCACATCCTAAATCTTCCCCACCCAGACCTGCAGTGAGCTGAACAGGTTCTCTTCTGCTTCCCCCTGAGTTCTGCAGCCCCTGGCTGTAGCTTGGGGAGGAGCAGGGGCAGCAATGCTGGGGCATGGCTGCTGCTCCAGCCCCAGAGCCCCACAGGGATGCAGGCATTTCCTTGCAGAAGAACTCAACAGATGCATGGTGCCATCTTGCCAGCTTTTGACACCCGAGGATGTGCAACAATTCTTCTGAGCTAAAATTAGTCATGGAGCATGTGATGTTCCTGGAAGAACGGTTGTGAGAGCGGGAAGGAGGATGCAGAGCACCAAATCTGGATTTCCAGCAGGACTGAGGCAGCCACGCGTGGCCACGTCATCATCAAAGCCAAGCACATACCCCTGAGGACCCACATATGGGATTGGGGATCAGTGCTGAGCTCCTGCCTCTGCCACCAACATGCTGTTGTCACCTTGGGGGAGTCACTCCACCAGCAGCAGCTGACCCCACTGGCAGCTGCAACCAGGGTCATCCGGCAGAGCCAGGACCAGGGAGGCACAACCACAGCAAGCATGATGGGTATGTGGAAGATCCCTGCAGCAGAGACGGAAAACCACAGGGGGAGGGTGATGCAGGTTACTGAGCAGGGATATTCTTGGCTTTTGCAAGTAAAAGCCTTGCAGCACTGCTGTGGCATGTCTGGGGTTGCTGGAGCCAGTGCCCACAGGTCTGGAGTCTGTGTCTGTTTAAATAGGGGCTGTGCTGCAAGGATGATATGGGCCAGGATGCCTGCGGGCCTGATGGTGAGGTGGGCATCAAATCCCCTGCGATGCTGTTAAAGTGAGTGGCACACAGAACCCACAAAACCTTGTAAGGTGGGCACATCCAGCACCTGTGCTGCTGTGTAAAGGGGATGGCAGGCAGTGCCTGCAGCGCTGTGCATGGTGGGCATGTATAGCCCCTGCAAGGACATGCAGCATGGTGTCAGCTCACCCCATCCCTGCTGCAGCTCCTCCCAGCCTGAGGTTATGGGGTCTGTGGGGTGGTGCAGCTTCTCACAGCTATTATCTGTCTGCCTGACTTGGTCTGCAGGCATTCCCAGGTTTCCCAACACATCTTGGATGGTGTATTTGTTTTTTAATGTGCTCTAAGTGGAAACTCCTTCACTCACACACAACCCACCCAGACACAAGCACCAGAAACACAAGCCCCAACACAAGTCAAGCACCATATCCCGGTCTAGAAGCTAGTAAAAAGTATATTACCTAAAAATATCTTTTCAAGAGGTGATTTAAAACCAGCAAAGTCTCTTGGCAAGAGGAAATGGAGATGAGGAATACCTCAGGGCTGAAGAAGCCCCTGGGACTGCACAGCCCTGCGAAAACACTCAGATCTCGATATACAAATTGGACCTCTGCAGGAGGAGAAATGCCGAGGGGTGTTTGAACAGAGCTGCACCTTCTTCCAGAGAGCAGAGCTGTGTGGAGCTCTGCATCTTCTGCTGGGGGGATGTTTGAGCCCCTGAAATGCCCATCTGCATGTGGCCATGTCCTGGAGGAGGGTTTTCCACCCACCCCCCACCCCCCCCCCACCCCATCTCAGGCAGGTTCCTGGCTGGAGCCAGACCTCAAACCTTGTCTGGCTCATTACTGCTGAGCCATGGGATGCCCCTAGACACCCCCTGCAACCTCCACAGTGAGTTAAGGACTTGTGCATGGGCTGGCTGGCCCAAAAGATGCAATGGGCCCTTTTCCCCGGCCTCAGGAAATGGCACCAACATGAGTCAGCAGCACTAGGCCCTTGATCAGTTAAACCGAATGAGTAATCTTCAGTTAAAGAGCTGGAAGGGGGAGAAAATAATGATAGACACCTCCTAATGAGGGTTCAGTGCAGAAAACCTTCTGAATAAAACCATTCACATAGATTAATTACTATGTGAATTATTGCTGGGAGGACTTGGAGCTTTCCACTCCCACTCGCAGCAGCCCCTCTCGCTCCCAGATAGGCGCAGCCTTCGTGGGGTGAATCCACCCCGTATACCCACCGGCTGCAGACCCCCGCCTGACCATGGCTTTGCTTTGGCTTCCTCCTCCCTGAGCCTTTGCTGAGCCTGAGCTTCTTGTCAATGAGCAAAAATTAAGACAAAACAGCAAGAAATGTTGAAGATGATGGACGGAAAGAAGAGCCATCAAGCAAACCTCAAACACACATTTCCCCAGCACCTTCGCAACTGATTTGCATGCTCAAGGGATGGATTAGCTACCAATACATGGGAAATCAGGAACCATAAAAGCCATGGAGGTAGAATCAGTGACTGCCTCTGGGATCATTTGTCTTTGAATTTTGCTTTCAGAGCTCTTGCTGGGTTTTTTCTGTGCAATCGTCAAAGACTATGAATTAAAAAAATTTGGTGTGAAAAGAGGAGATCCCTGTAACCACAGGACTGCACAGGGTGGAAGTGCTGAATATTGAAAGCCTTGTGTTAATACCTTTGAAAACTGGTGTTTTGGGGCAGTTTCCTACCCCAAGAGTCCAAGTGAGGACTGGGAGCTGCAAGCACAGATGGAGCCTCCATGTAGGGCTCATTTCTGGGAGTTTTGGGTCTCTGCATGGCTAAGCAGGGTAGAGAGTGTCACGGGGCAAAAGCCACATCCATGGGGCTGGCTGGCATGACAACACGCACTGACCATTTTCCCTGTGCTGGAAGGAAGGTGAAAACTCTTTGGCAGTAATCCTGGCGATCCGTGCTTCCTCCTGAGCTCTCTGTGCCGCTGTCACAGCTGCCTCTGCCTTGGCCCTGGAGTGAGAGGTCCTGCAAGGCAGAGAGACAAGGACCACATTAGGAAGCTTCCCTCTGCAGATCAAGGCATAGAGAAACGCAAAGTCCCCCCATGAAACCCCTTTGCTCCGATGCCCTGTGATGGAGGAGCCACTGCTGGTAGCTGGGGCTTCTTGGAGAACAGGTGATGTTACATCAACATGTTCATGAGCCGCTTCTCAGTCTGCAAATCACCCAGGTGGTTTGGAAATAGGGGCAGGTTGCTTTGTTTCCTTGGGGATGCATCACCTTGAAGCAGGCTGGTGCCCTTCATCATGCATCCCTCTGTCGGGACCTCAGCCTGGCAGATATCTGTAGCCTCTGGGCCTGAAGACCTGAATTTAAAGATGGTGGTTTTTTTCTTGTAACCAAACCCATTTGGTTTTGGATGAAAAAGCAAAGATTTCCACCCCCACCACCATGTTCTGCATAAAATGCTGAATGTAAATACAAGCGGGGTTTGTCACCAAGAGCAGAGGTAGGAGCGGGGTCTTGCCATCAGTACCACCTCCACCACCCCTTAAAACAGCTTGGCAGAGGGGTTGGGCTGGGTGATCTCCGGAGGTTCCTTCCAACCCTAATGATTCTGTGATTCTGTTATCAAGGCATTGTTTTTCACCTGGACAAGTGACTGTTCCCTGTACTCACCCATTACCGACTATTTCCCTGACATTCATGATGGATGGTATTTCATCACTCAAGATCTACACCCTCTTATCCAGCCCCTCTACAGTGTTCCTGTGAACAACCTTTGGAGGCTGGTTTGCCCCTTCCCCTTAGCTTAGCTGTCAAAGCCCTTAAAAAAAAAATACCCTTTCCTACCTACCCTTGTGCAGGCAGAATTATAAATAGCTCTGTTGATTTCTTTTCCCTCCAAAATCAAACTCTCCATCTCCTTTAATTTTTTTTTTTTTTTCTCTGCCACTCTCTGAATTCCCTCAAATTTTTCGACATCTGCTGGGAGAGGAGTGCCATTTCTGACAAGCTCCTATAAATGGAAAATAGGGCTAGTAATGTGACTACCATTGCATCATGCAGCACAAGCCAGGGATATGGAGCTAGGTGTGTGCATGCCTGTGTGCTGTCACCTCTTTGAGCCTGGGCAAGACGTCTGGCCCCTGCTCCTGGAGTTGACCTGTCACTTGTTTTCAAGTGCTGACAAGTCGGTTTTGCTCTAACAAATGCTTTATTTATATAATTCGCCTGCTTTGGAGTAGCTGAGGGATCTATCAAAGGTGGTGGAAGGGCTGTGGTGATGCTGTTGCAGGTCCTGCAGGTCCTCCATGACTGATGTAACCAAAAAATTGGGTTTAAATGCACTCACTCTGCTCAACACTCACACAGGCCATGCTCCCCTCTCCAGCATTCATCATCTCCCCTTTTTTTCACCAAAATAGGTCAAAATCACCATCCCTGGGGGATGGATGGATGGATTTGTATCCTTGAAAAACTCACTCCAGAGACTTCTGGACCAGTTCACCTCTGTGGACTCCAAGACCAGCTCAGGAAGAGCAGCAACTTGGGGCTTTGGTGCAGAAAGAGTTAAATTCAATCACATTAATTAAGCCATCTCCAATCTAAAACATACTCAATACCCACAAAGCAAATGTAATGCTGAGTGCTGCGCAGAGGCACAGCAGGATTAATTGCTTGTAATGCTCTCTAAGATGCTTGAAGGAGACGCACCGTCAGAGTGAAAAGCAGAATTATGTTGATCTATATGTTGCATAATAGAAGACATAAGTATTTCCAAATAAATGCAAGTAATCCAGTGAGTGCTCGCATGACATCATTGTCACATCCTAATTTTAACAGCTGTCTCCTCTATACATGCCTGTTGCTCATAGCCTGTGCTATATCTTAATTCCCCTGTTAACTGTTTGACATAAATCTTTGCCGGACTGAAACGCCATCCTGGAAACCACAAAATAAGGCTGGATCCTTCCCTATGTATTCATCACAGCTGGAGGAGGATGCTGGGGATGCTCAAAGGTGGGAGGAATTAAACAGATCCCCTTGCATCACTCCATTACCTCCAGTGGTGTCCTCCATCCTGTGATGAGCCCACTGTCTTGTTTGCAAGAGCACAGTGCTCCTCTCATCTTATCTGAGCTGATGAAAAGTTGCACATCTGGAAGGTGCTCATCTGGGTTCCTTCTGCCACTGCTGATCTGGAGGAGGGTGTTTTGTCAAGGATGGGGCTGGGAAGAGCCATAAGGGTGATGGTAAGGTGTGGTTTATAGATCTTGAGACCCAAGGGTCTGGTCTGGGTAGGGGCAGAGTCCATGCTGGGTCTGGCTTGGAATATTTTTCTTATGAATTTTTTGCCAAGCCAACTTATCAGAGGATTACCAGGCAAATGGTCAAACTGGCAAGAAGAGCTGGCAGGAGGCAGGGAAAAAGTGCAGCCAAATTTCTGTAAATCTTTGCAGATCACTTGTGATTTGGCCAGAACTGACAAGGGAAAGGATAATACCTGCGAGTGATTCATAATGTCAACTTTATCGGCTCCAGCTAATCTATAAGAAGCTGGAATAGCCTGATTTGCAAGGAAGAACTTGGCTTTTTAGGAATGCCAACAGCTACTCTGGCCTGGCTTTGTGTGAGCAAGGAGCTGGTGCAAGGGCTTCTGCTGCAAATACAATGCTCAGGAACAGTTTAGCCAAAAAGGGGTGAACTCTAAGCAAAATCTGTGGCACTTGATGGTTTCAGGAAAAAAAGAAGCAAAATTAAAACCAGGCAAGGCTTGAGTGGTGTTTAGATTAATGGACCATTTTGGCAGAACAAGTGGGACAAACTGCTTAAAAATTAGGCTGTAAATTAGAGCGAATTTACAGAACACCAGTAACATCCCTGAACAGAGATGGGGCTGTTTGGGAGTTGTAAATGTGACACTTATAACTGCACCTGGTGTCACAAGAAACCTGTTTCTTTTCTGAGTCTGTCTCCTCTATCCAGCTTTGTTTGAGTGCAGTGATGGACAAGCTTGAACCAGATGAAGGACTTGCCATCCTTATTCCTTTCTTTCTTGAATCCCTGTATGAAAAATATGCTCTTCTTAAATTAAAAATAGGTAGCAGACTGAGCAAAAGTATGCTTGGGGCCAAAGGAAGCTATGTCCTGAACTCAGAGCGAAATCTGCATTACTTGTGGTTTAAATGTGAAAAAGCATCATTCAGGCAAGATTTCTGGAAAAGAAGGTCTGTTTTCCAAAGTTCACATGTTCTTTTGCAAGCAAGTCCC
>NW_027069339.1:0-45217 GCF_037157495.1 Lathamus discolor | reverse complement strand
TTCTCTAGTGTCTCTATAGGGTCTCTATAGGGTCCCTAGGGTCTCTATAGGGTCTCTATAGGGTTCCTAGGGTCTCTATAGGGTCTCTATATGGTCTCTAGGGTCTCTATAGGGTCTCTATACGGTCCCTAGGGTCTCTATAGGGTCTCTATAGGGTTCCTAGGGTCTCTGTAGGGTCCCTAGGGTCTCTATAGGGTCTCTAAGGTCTCTCTAGGGTCTCTATAGGGTCTCTAGGGTCTCTCTAGGGTCTCTATAGGGTCTCTAGGGTCTCTATAGGGTCTCTATAGGGTCTCTAGTGTATCTATAGGGTCTCTATAGGGTCCCTAGGGTCTCTATAGAGTCTCTATAGGGTCTCTATAGGGTTCCTAGGGTCTCTATAGGGTCCCTAGGGTCTCTATGGGGTCTCTAGGGTCACTATAGGGACTCTATAGGGTCCCTAGGATCTCTATAGGGTCTCTATAGGGTTCCTAGGGTCTCTATAGGTTCCCTAGGGCCTCTATATGGTCTCTAGGGCCTCTATAGGGTATCTATAGGGACTCTAGTGTCTCTATAGGGTCTCTATAGGGTCCCTAGGGTCTCTATAGGGTCTCTATAGGGTCCCTAGGGTCTCTATAGGGTCTCTAGGGTCTCTATACGGTCTCTATAGGGTTCCTAGGGTCTCTATAGGGTCTCTATAGGGTCTCTAGGGCCTCTATAGGGTCTCTATAGGGTCCCTAGGGTCTCTATAGGGTCTCTATAGGGTCCCTAGGGTCTCTATAGTGTCTCTAGGGTCTCTCTAGGGTCTCTATAGGGTCTCTAGGGTCTCTCTAGGGTGTCTATAGGGTCTCTAGGGTCTCTATAGGGTCTCTATAGGGTTCCTAGGGTCTCTATATGGTCCCTAGGGTCTCTATAGGGTCTCTAGGGTCTCTCTAGGGTCTCTATAGGGTCTCTAGGGTCTCTATAGGGTCTCTATAGTGTCTCTAGGGTCTCTATACGGTCTCTATAGGGTTCCTAGGGTCTCTATAGGGTCTCTATAGGGTCTCTAGGGTCTCTCTAGGGTCTCTATAGGGTCCCTAGGGTCTCTATAGGGTCTCTATAGGGTTCCTAGAGTCTCTATAGGGTCCCTAGGGTCTCTATAGGTTCTCTAGGGTCTCTCTAGGGTCTCTATAGGGTCTCTAGGGTCTCTCTAGGGTCTCTATAGGGTCTCTAGGGTCTCTATAGGGTCCCTAGGGTCTCTATAGGGTCTCTATAGGGTCTCTATAGGGTCCCTAGGGTCTCTATAGGGTCTCTATAGGGTTCCTAGGGTCTCTATAGGTTCCCTAGGGTCTCTATAGGGTCTCTAGGGTCTCTCTAGGGTCTATATAGTGTCTCTAGGGTCTCTATAGTGTCTCTATAGGGTCTCTAGGGTGTCTATACGGTCTCTATAGGGTTCCTAGGGTCTCTATAGGGTCTCTATAGGGTCTATAGTGTCTCTATAGGGTCTCTATAGGGTCCCTAGGGTCTCTATAGGGTCTCTATAGCGTCTCTCTAGGGTCTCTAGAGTCTCTATAGGGTCTCTATAGGGTCCCTAGGGTCTCTATAGGGCCTCTATAGGTTCTCTATAGGGTCCCTAGGGTCTCTATAGGGTCTCTAGGGCCTCTATAGGGTCTCTATAGGGTCCCTAGGGTCTCTATAGGGTCTCTAGGGCCTCTATAGGGTCTCTATAGGGTTCCTAGGGTCTCTATAGGGTCCCTAGGGTCTCTGTAGTGTCTCTAGGGTCTCTCTACGGTCTCTATAGAGTCTCTAGGGTCTCTCTAGGGTCTCTATAGGGCCTCTAGGGTCTCTATAGGGTCTCTATAGGGTTCCTAGGGTCTCTATAGGGTCCCTAGGGTCTGTATAGGGTCTCTATAGGGTTCCTAGGGTCTCTATAGGGTCTCTAGGGTCTCTATAGGGTCTCTATAGGGTCTCTTGGGTCTCTATACTGTCTCTAGTGTCTCTATAGGTTCTCTATAGGTTCCCTAGGGTCTCTATAGGGTCTCTATAGGGTTCCTAGGGTCTCTATAGGGTCCTTAGGGTCTCTATAGGGTCTCTAAGGTCTCTCTAGGGTCTCTATAGGGTCTCTAGGGTCTCTCTAGGGTCTCTATAGGGTCTCTAGTGTCTCTATAGGGTCTCTATAGGGTCTCTAGGGTCTCTATACGGTCTCTATAGGTTTCCTAGGGTCTCTATAGGGTCTCTATAGGGTCTCTAGTGTCTCTATAGGGTCTCTATAGGGTCCCTACGGTCTCTATAGGGTCTCTATAGGGTCTCTATAGGGTTCCTAGGGTCTCTATAGGGTCCCTAGGGTCTCTATAGTGTCTCTAGTGTCACTATAGGGACTCTATAGGGTCCCTAGGGTCTCTATAGGGTCTCTATAGGGTCCCTAGGGTCTCTATAGGGTCTCTATAGGGTTCCTAGGGTCTCTATAGGGTCCCTAGGGTCTCTATAGGGTCTCTAGGGTCTCTATAGGGTCTCTATAGGGTCTCTAGGGTCTCTCTAGGGTCTCTATAGGGTCTCTAGGGTATCTATAGGGTCTCTATAGGGTCTCTATAGGGTCCCTAGGGTCTCTATAGGGTCTCTATAGGGTCTCTATAGGGTCCCTAGGGACTCTATAGGGTCTCTATAGGGTTCCTAGGGTCTCTATAGGGTCCCTAGGGTCTCTATAGTGTCTCTAGGGTCTCTATAGTGTCTCTATAGGGTCTCTATAGGGTCCCAAGGGTCTCTATAGGGTGTCTATAGGGTTCCTAGGGTCTCTATAGGGTCCCTAGGGTCTCTATAGGGTCTCTATAGGGTCCCTAGGGTCTCTATAGGGTCTCTAGGGTCTCTATAGGGTCTCTATAGGGTCTCTAGGGTCTCTCTAGGGTCTCTATAGGGTCTCTAGGGTCTCTCTAGGGTCTCTATAGGTTCTCTAGGGCCTCTATAGGGTCTCTATAGGGTCCCTAGGGTCTCTATAGGGTCTCTAGGGCCTCTATAGGGTCTCTATAGGGTCCCTAGGGTCTCTATAGGGTCTCTAGGGCCTCTATAGGGTCTCTATAGGGTTCCTAGGGTCTCTATAGGGTCCCTAGGGTCTCTGTAGTGTCTCTAGGGTCTCTCTACGGTCTCTATAGAGTCTCTAGGGTCTCTCTAGGGTCTCTATAGGGCCTCTAGGATCTCTATAGGGTCTCTATAGGGTTCCTAGGGTCTCTATAGGGTCCCTAGGGTCTGTATAGGGTCTCTATAGGGTTCCTAGGGTCTCTATAGGGTCTCTAGGGTCTCTATAGGGTCTCTATAGGGTCCCTAGGGTCTCTATAGGGTCTCTATAGGGTTCCTAGGGTCTCTATATGGTTCCAAGGGTCTCTATAGGGTCTCTAGGGTCACTCTAGGGTCTCTATAGGGTCTCTTGGGACTCTATAGGGTCTCTAGTGTCTCTATAGTGTCTCTATAGGGTCCCTAGGGTCTCTATAGGGTCTCTATAGGGTTCCTAGGGTCTCTATATGTTCCCTAGGGACTCTATAGGGTTCCTAGGGTCTCTATAGGGTCTCTATAGGGTCTCTAGTGTCTCTATAGGGTCTCTATAGGGTCCCTAGGGTCTCTATAGGGTCTCTATAGGGTTCCTAGGATCTCTATAGGGTCCCTAGGGTCTCTATAGGGTCTCTAAGGTCTCTCTAGGGTCTCTATAGGGTCTCTAGGGTCTCTCTAGGGTCTCTCTAGGGTATCTAGGGTCTCTATAGGGTCTCTATAGGGTCTCTAGGGTCTCTATACGGTCTCTATAGGGTCTCTATAGGGTCTCTATAGGTTCTCTATAGGGTCCCTAGGGTCACTGTACGGTCTCTATAGGGTTCCTAGGGTCTCTATAGGGTCCCTAGGGTCTCTATAGGGTCCCTAGGGTCTCTATAGGGTCTCTTGGGTCTCTATAGGGTATCTATAGGGTCCCTAGGGTCTCTATAGGGTCTCTATAGGGTTCCTAGGGTCTCTATAGGTTCCCTAGGGTCTCTATAGGGTCTCTATAGGGATCCTAGGGTCTCTATAGGGTCTCTAGGGTCTCTCTAGGGTCTCTATAGGATCTCTAGGGTCTCTATAGGGTCTCTAGGGTCTATCTAGGGTCTCTATAGGGTCTCTATAGGGTTCCTAGGGTATCTATATGGTCTCTATAGGGTCTCTATAGGTTCTCTAGTGTCTCTATAGAGTCTCTATAGGGTCCCTAGGGTGTCTATAGGGTCTCTATAGGGTCTCTATAGGGTCCCTAGGGTCTCTCTAGGGTCTCTAGGGTCTCTCTAGGGTCTCTCTAGGGTCTCTAGGGTCTCTATAGGGTCTCTATAGGGTCTCTAGGGTCTCTCTAGGGTCTCTATAGGGTCTCTATAGGGTCCCTAGGGTCTCTATAGGGTCTCTACGGTCTCTACAGGGTCTCTATAGGGTCTCTAGTGTCTCTATAGGGTCTCTATAGGGTCCCTAGGGTCTCTATAGGGTCTCTAGGGTCTCTACAGGTTCTCTATAGGGTCTCTAGTGTCTCTATAGGGTCTCTATAGGGTCCCTTTGGTCTCTATAGGGTCTCTATAGGGTTCCTAGGGTCTCTATAGGGTCCCTAGGGTCTCTCTAGGGTCTCTATAGGGTCTCTAGTGTCTCTCTAGGGTCTCTATAGGGTCTCTAGGGTCTCTATAGGGTCTCTATAGGGTCTCTAGGGTCTCTATACTGTCTCTATAGGGTTCCTAGGGTCTCTATAGGGTCCTTAGGGTCTCTATAGGGTCTCTATAGGGTTCCTAGGGTCTCTATGTGGTCTCTATAGGGTCTCTATAGGGTCTCTAGTGTCTCTATAGGGTCTCTATAGGGTCCCTAGGGTCTCTATAGGGTCTCTATAGGGTCTCTATAGGGTTCCTAGGGTCTCTATAGGGTCCCTAGGGTCTCTCTAGGGTCTCTCTAGGGTCTCTAGGGTCTCTCTAGGGTCTCTATAGGGTCTCTAGGGTCTCTATAGGGTCTCTATAGGGTCCCTAGGGTATCTATAGGGTCTCTATAGGGTTCCTAGGGTCTCTATAGGGTTCCTAGGGTTTCTATAGGGTCTCTATAGGGTCTCTAGGGTCTCTCTAGGGTCTCTATAGGGTCTCTAGGGTCTCTATAGGGTCTCTATAGGATCCCTACGGTCTCTATAGGGTCTCTATAGGGTTCCTAGGGTCTCTATAGGTTCCCTAGGGTCTCTATAGGGTCTCTAGTGTCTCTATAGGGTCTCTATAGGGTCCCTAGGGTCTCTATAGGGTCTCTATAGGGTTCCTAGGGTCTCTATAGGGTCTCTATATGGTCTCTAGGGTCTCTATAGGGTCTCTATACGGTCCCTAGGGTCTCTATAGGGTCTCTATAGGGTTCCTAGGGTCTCTGTAGGGTCCCTAGGGTCTCTATAGGGTCTCTAAGGTCTCTCTAGGGTCTCTATAGGGTCTCTAGGGTCTCTCTAGGGTCTCTATAGGGTCTCTAGGGTCTCTATAGGGTCTCTATAGGGTCTCTAGTGTATCTATAGGGTCTCTATAGGGTCCCTAGGGTCTCTATAGAGTCTCTATAGGGTCTCTATAGGGTTCCTAGGGTCTCTATAGGGTCCCTAGGGTCTCTATGGGGTCTCTAGGGTCACTATAGGGACTCTATAGGGTCCCTAGGATCTCTATAGTGTCTCTATAGGGTTCCTAGGGTCTCTATAGGTTCCCTAGGGCCTCTATATGGTCTCTAGGGCCTCTATAGGGTATCTATAGGGACTCTAGTGTCTCTATAGGGTCTCTATAGGGTCCCTAGGGTCTCTATAGGGTCTCTATAGGGTCCCTAGGGTCTCTATAGGGTCTCTAGGGTCTCTATACGGTCTCTATAGGGTTCCTAGGGTCTCTATAGGGTCTCTATAGGGTCTCTAGGGCCTCTATAGGGTCTCTATAGGGTCCCTAGGGTCTCTATAGGGTCTCTATAGGGTCCCTAGGGTCTCTATAGTGTCTCTAGGGTCTCTCTAGGGTCTCTATAGGGTCTCTAGGGTCTCTCTAGGGTGTCTATAGGGTCTCTAGGGTCTCTATAGGGTCTCTATAGGGTTCCTAGGGTCTCTATATGGTCCCTAGGGTCTCTATAGGGTCTCTAGGGTCTCTCTAGGGTCTCTATAGGGTCTCTAGGGTCTCTATAGGGTCTCTATAGTGTCTCTAGGGTCTCTATACGGTCTCTATAGGGTTCCTAGGGTCTCTATAGGGTCTCTATAGGGTCTCTAGGGTCTCTCTAGGGTCTCTATAGGGTCCCTAGGGTCTCTATAGGGTCTCTATAGGGTTCCTAGAGTCTCTATAGGGTCCCTAGGGTCTCTATAGGTTCTCTAGGGTCTCTCTAGGGTCTCTATAGGGTCTCTAGGGTCTCTCTAGGGTCTCTATAGGGTCTCTAGGGTCTCTATAGGGTCCCTAGGGTCTCTATAGGGTCTCTATAGGGTCTCTATAGGGTCCCTAGGGTCTCTATAGGGTCTCTATAGGGTTCCTAGGGTCTCTATAGGTTCCCTAGGGTCTCTATAGGGTCTCTAGGGTCTCTCTAGGGTCTATATAGTGTCTCTAGGGTCTCTATAGTGTCTCTATAGGGTCTCTAGGGTGTCTATACGGTCTCTATAGGGTTCCTAGGGTCTCTATAGGGTCTCTATAGGGTCTATAGTGTCTCTATAGGGTCTCTATAGGGTCCCTAGGGTCTCTATAGGGTCTCTATAGCGTCTCTCTAGGGTCTCTAGAGTCTCTATAGGGTCTCTATAGGGTCCCTAGGGTCTCTATAGGGTCTCTATAGGGTCTCTATAGGGTCTCTAGGGTCTCTATAGGGTCTCTATAGGGTTCCTAGGGTCTCTATAGGTTCCCTAGGGACTCTATAGGGTCTCTAGGGTCTCTGTAGGGTCTCTATAGGGTCTCTAGTGTCTCTATAATGTCTCTATAGGGTCCCTAGGGTCCCTATAGGGTCTCTAAGGTCTCTCTAGGGTCTCTCTAGGGTCTCTATAGGGTCTCTTGGGTCTCTCTAGGGTCTCTATAGGGTATCTATAGGGTCTCTATAGGGTCTCTATAGGGTCTCTAGGGTCTCTATACGGTCTCTATAGGTTTCCTAGGGTCTCTATTGGGTCTCTAGGGTCTCTATAGGGTCTCTATAGGGTCTCTAGGGTCTCTATACGGTCTCTATAGGTTTCCTAGGGTCTCTAGGGTCTCTATAGGGTCTCTATAGGGTCTCTAGTGTCTCTATAGGGTCTCTATAGGGTCCCTAGGATCTCTATAGGGTCTCTATAGGGACTCTATAGGGTTCCTAGGGTCTCTATAGGGTCCCTAGGGTCTCTCTAGGGTTTCTAGGGTCTCTATAGGGTCTCTATAGGGTCTCTAGTGTCTCTATAGGGTCCCTAGGGTCTCTATAGGGTCTCTATAGGGTCCCTAGTGTCTCTATAGGGTCTCTAGGGTCTCTATAGGGTCTCTATAGGGTCTCTAGGGTCTCTCTAGGGTCTCTATAGGGTCTGTAGCGTCTCTATAGTGTCTCTATAGGGTCTCTAGGGTCTCTCTAGGGTCTCTATAGGGTCTCTAGGGTCTCTCTAGTGTCTCTATAGGGTCTCTAGGGTCTCTATAGGGTCTCTATAGGGTTCCTAGGGTCTCTATAGGGTCTCTATAGGGTCTCTAGGGAATCTATAGGGTCTCTATAGGGTCCCTAGGTTCTCTATAGGGTCTCTATAGGGTTCCTAGGGTCTCTATAGGGTCACTAGGGTCTCTATAGGGTCTCTAGGGTCTCTATAGGGTCTCTATAGGGTCTCTAGTGTCTCTATAGGGTCTCTATAGGGTCCCTAGGGTCTCTATAGGGTCTCTATAGGGTTCCTAGGGTCCCTATAGGGTCCCTAGGGTCTCTATAGTGTCTCTAAGGTCTCTCTAGGGTCTCTATAGGGTCTCTAGGGTCTCTCAAGGTTCTCTATAGGGTCTCTAGGGTTTCTATAGGGTCTCTATAGGGTCCCTAGGGTCTCTATAGGGTCTCTATAGGGTCTCTATAGGGTTCCTAGGGTCTCTATAGGGTCCCTAGGGTCTCTATAGGGTCTCTAGGGTCACTATAGGGACTCTATAGGGTCCCTAGGGTCTCTATAGGGTCTCTATATGGTTCCTAGGGTTTCTATAGGGTCTCTATAGGGTCTCTTGGGCCTCTATAGGGTTTCTATAGGGTCCCTAGGGTCTCTATAGGGTCTCTATAGGGTTCCTAGGGTCTCTATAGGGTCCCTAGGGTCTCTATAGTGTCTCTAGGGTCTCTCTAGGGTCTTTATAGGGTCTCTAGGGTCTCTCTAGGGTGTCTATAGGGTCTCTAGGGTCTCTATAGGGTCTCTATAGGGTTCCTAGGGTCTCTATAGGGTCCCTAGGGTCTCTATAGGGTCTCTAGGGTCTCTCTAGGGTCTCTATAGGGTCTCTAGGGTCTCTATAGTGTCTCTATAGGGTCTCTAGGGTCTCTATACGGTCTCTATAGGGTTCCTAGGGTCTCTATAGGGTCTCTATATGGTCTCTAGGGTCTCTATAGTGTCTCTATAGGGTCCCTAGGGTCTCTATAGGGTCTCTATAGGGTTCCTAGAGTCTCTATAGGGTCCCTAGGGTCTCTATAGGGTCTCTAGGGTCTCTCTAGGGTCTCTATAGGGTCTCTAGGGTCTCTATAGGGTCTCTATAGGGTCCCTAGGGTCTCTATAGCGTCTCTATAGGGTTCCTAGGGTCTCTATAGGGTCTCTATAGGGTCTCTATAGGGTCTCTATTGTCTCTATAGGGTCTCTATAGGGTCCCTAGGGTCTCTATAGGGTCTCTAGGGTCTCTCTAGGGTCTCTCTAGGGTCCCTAGGGTCTCTATAGGGTCTCTATAGGGTTCCTAGGGTCTCTATAGGGTTCCTAGGGTCTCTATAGGGTCTCTATAGGGTCTCTAGGGTCTCTATAGGGTCTCTATAGGATCATTACGGTCTCTATAGGGTCTCTATAGGGTTCCTAGGGTCTCTATAGGTTCCCTAGGGTCTCTATAGGGTCTCTAGTGTCTCTATAGTGTCTCTATAGGGTCTCTAGGGTCTCTATAGGGTCTCTATAGGGATCCTAGGGTCTCTATAGGGTCTCTATAGGGTCTCTAGGGTCTCTATAGGGTCTCTATAGGGTCCCTAGGGTCTCTATAGGGTCTCTATAGGGTTCCTAGGGTCTCTATATGGTCCCTAGGGTCTCTATAGGGTCTCTAAGGTCTCTCTAGGGTCTCTATAGGGTCTCTAGGGTCTCTATAGGGTCTCTATAGGGTCTCTATGGTCTCTATAGGGTCTCTATAGGGTCTCTAGGGTCTCTATACGTTCTCTATAGGTTTCCTAGGGTCTCTATAGGGTCTCTATAGGGTCCCTAGGGTCTCTATAGGGTCTCTATAGGGTCTCTATAGGGTTCCTATGGTCTCTATAGGGTCCCTAGGGTCTCTATAGTGTCTCTAGGGTCACTATAGGGACTCTATAGGGTCCCTAGGGTCTCTATAGGGTCTCTATAGGGTTCCTAGGGTCTCTATAGGTTCCCTAGGGTCTCTATAGGGTCTCTAGGGCATCTATAGGGTATCTATAGGGCCTCTAGTGTCTCTATAGGGTCTCTATAGGGTCCCTAGGGTCTCTATAGGGTCTCTATATGGTCCCTAGGGTCTCTATAGGGTCTCTAGGGTCTCTATACGGTCTCTATAGGGTTCCTAGGGTCTCTATAGGGTCTCTATAGGGTCTCTAGGGCCTCTATACGGTCTCTATAGGGTTCCTAGGGTCTCTATAGGGTCTCTATAGGGTCTCTAGGGCCTCTATAGGGTCTCTATAGGGTCCCTAGGGTTTCTATAGGGTCTCTGTAGGGTTCCTAGGGACTCTATAGGGTCCCTAGGGTCTCTATAGTGTCTCTAGGGTCTCTCTAGGGTCTCTCTAGGGTCTCTAGGGTCTCTCTAGGGTGTCTATAGGGTCTCTAGGGTCTCTATAAGGTCTCTATAGGGTTCCTAGGGTCTCTATAGGGTCTCTAGGGTCTCTATAGGGTCTCTAGGGTCTCTCTAGGGTCTCTCTAGGGTCTCTAGGGTCTCTCTAGGGTCTCTATAGGGTCTCTAGGGTCTCTATAGGGTCCCTATAGGGTCTCTAGGGTCTCTATACGGTCTCTATAGGGTTCCTAGGGTCTCTATAGGGTCTCTATAGGGTCTCTAGGGTCTCTCTAGGGTCTCTATAGGGTCCCTAGGGTCTCTATAGGGTCTCTATAGGGTTCCTAGAGTCTCTATAGGGTCCCTAGGGTCTCTATAGAGTCTCTAGGGTCTCTCTAGGGTCTCTATAGGGTCTCTAGGGTCTCTCTAGGGTCTCTATAGGGTCTCTAGGGTCTCTATAGGGTCCCTAGGGTCTCTATAGGGTCTCTATAGGGTCTCTATAGGGTCCCTAGGGTCTCTATAGGGTCTCTATAGGGTTCCTAGGGTCTCTATAGGGTCCCTAGGGTCTCTATAGGGTCTCTATAGGGTTCCTAGGGTCTCTATAGGGTCTCTAGGGTCACTCTAGGGTCTCTATAGGGTCTCTTGGGTCTCTATAGGGTCTCTAGTGTCTCTATAGGGTCTCTATAGGGTCCTAGGGTCTCTATAGGGTCTCTATAGGGTCCCTATAGGGTCTCTAGGGTCTCTATAGGGTCTCTATAGGGTCCCTAGGGTCTCTATAGGGTCTCTATAGGGTTCCTAGGGTCTCTATAGGTTCCCTAGGGTCTCTATAGGGTCTCTAGGGTCTCTCTAGGGTCTCTATAGGGTCTCTAGGGTCTCTATAGGGTCTCTATAGGGTTCCTATGGTCTCTATAGGGTCCCTAGGGTCTCTATAGGGTCTCTATAGTGTTCCTAGGGTCTCTATAGGGTCTCTAGGGTCTCTCTAGGGTCTCTATAGGGTCTCTTGGGTCTCTATAGGGTCTGTAGTGTCTCTATAGGGTCTCTATAGGGTCCCTAGGGTCTCTATAGGTTCTCTATAGGATCCCTAGGCTCTCTATAGGGTCTCTATAGGGTTCCTAGGGTCTCTATAGGTTCCTTAGGGTCTCTATAGGGTCTCTATAGGGTCTCTAGGGTCTCTATAGGGTCTCTATAGGATCCTTAGGGTCTCTATAGGGTCTCTATAGGGTTCCTAGGGTCTCTATAGGTTCACTAGGGTCTCTAAAGGGTCTCTAGGGTCTCTATAGGGTCTCTATAGGGTCTCTAGTGTCTCTATAGGGTCTCTATAGGGTTCCTAGGGTCTCTATAGGTTCCCTAGGGTCTCTATAGGGTCCCTAGGGTCTCTATAGTGTCTCTATATGGTTCCTAGGGTCTCTATAGGGTCTCTATAGGGTCTCTAGGGTCTCTATAGGGTCTCTATAGGGTCCCTAGGGTCTCTATAGGGTCTCTATAGGGTTCCTAGGGTCTCTATAGGGTCCCTAGGGTCTCTGTAGGGTCTCTATAGGGTCTCTATAGGGTCTCTATAGGGTCCCTAGGGTCTCTATAGGGTCTCTAGAGCCACTATAGGGACTCTATAGGGTCCCTAGGGTCTCTATAGGGTCTCTATAGGGTTCCTAGGGTCTCTATAGGTTCCCTAGGGTCTCTATAGGGTCTCTAGGGCCTCTATAGGGTATCTATAGGGCCTCTAGTGTCTCTATAGGGTCTCTATAGGGTCCCTAGGGTCTCTATAGGGTCTCTATAGGGTCCCTAGGGTCTCTATAGGGTCTCTAGGGTCTCTATAGGGTCTCTATAGGGTCTCTAGGGTCTCTATACTGTCTCTATAGGGTTCCTAGGGTCTCTATAGGGTCCTTAGGGTCTCTATAGGTTCTCTATAGGGTTCCTAGGGTCTCTATGTGGTCTCTATAGGGTCTCTATAGGGTCTCTAGTGTCTCTATAGGGTCTCTATAGGGTCCCTAGGGTCTCTATAGGGTCTCTATAGGGTCTCTATAGGGTTCCTAGGGTCTCTATAGGGTCCCTAGGGTCTCTCTAGGGTCTCTCTAGGGTCTCTAGGGTCTCTCTAGGGTCTCTATAGGGTCTCTAGGGTCTCTATAGGGTCTCTATAGGGTCCCTAGGGTATCTATAGGGTCTCTATAGGGTTCCTAGGGTCTCTATAGGGTTCCTAGGGTTTCTATAGGGTCTCTATAGGGTCTCTAGGGTCTCTCTAGGGTCTCTATAGGGTCTCTAGGGTCTCTATAGGGTCTCTATAGGATCCCTACGGTCTCTATAGGGTCTCTATAGGGTTCCTAGGGTCTCTATAGGTTCCCTAGGGTCTCTATAGGGTCTCTAGTGTCTCTATAGGGTCTCTATAGGGTCCCTAGGGTCTCTATAGGGTTCCTAGGGTCTCTATAGGGTCTCTATATGGTCTCTAGGGTCTCTATAGGGTCTCTATACGGTCCCTAGGGTCTCTATAGGGTCTCTATAGGGTTCCTAGGGTCTCTATAGGGTCCCTAGGGTCTCTATAGAGTCTCTAAGGTCTCTCTAGGGTCTCTATAGGGTCTCTAGGGTCTCTCTAGGGTCTCTATAGGGTCTCTAGGGTCTCTATAGGGTCTCTATAGGGTCTCTAGTGTATCTATAGGGTCTCTATAGGGTCCCTAGGGTCTCTATAGAGTCTCTATAGGGTCTCTATAGGGTTCCTAGGGTCTCTATAGGGTCCCTAAGGTCTCTATGGGGTCTCTAGGGTCACTATAGGGACTCTATAGGGTCCCTAGGATCTCTATTGGGTCTCTATAGGGTTCCTAGGGTCTCTATAGGTTCCCTAGGGCTTCTATATGGTCTCTAGGGCCTCTATAGGGTATCTATAGGGACTCTAGTGTCTCTATAGGGTCTCTATAGGGTCCCTAGGGTCTCTATAGGGTCTCTATAGGGTCCCTAGGGTCTCTATAGGGTCTCTAGGGTCTCTATACGGTCTCTATAGTGTTCCTAGGGTCTCTATAGGGTCTCTATAGGGTCTCTAGGGCCTCTATAGGGTCTCTATAGGGTCCCTAGGGTCTCTATAGGGTCTCTATAGGGTCCCTAGGGTCTCTATAGTGTCTCTAGGGTCTCTCTAGGGTGTCTATAGGGTCTCTAGGGTCTCTATAGGGTCTCTATAGGGTCTCTATAGGGTTCCTAGGGTCTCTATATTGTCCCTAGGGTCTCTATAGGGTCTCTAGGTTCTCTCTAGGGTCTCTATAGGGTCTCTAGGGTCTCTATAGGGTCTCTATAGGGTCTCTAGGGTCTCTATACGGTCTCTATAGGGTTCCTAGGGTCTCTATAGGGTCTCTATAGGGTCTCTAGGGTCTCTCTAGGGTCTCTATAGGGTCCCTAGGGTCTCTATAGGGTCTCTATAGGGTTCCTAGAGTCTCTATAGGGCCCCTAGGGTCTCTATAGGTTCTCTAGGGTCTCTCTAGGGTCTCTATAGGGTCTCTAGGGTCTCTCTAGGGTCTCTATAGGGTCTCTAGGGTCTCTATAGGGTCCCTAGGGTCTCTATAGGGTCTCTATAGGGTCTCTATAGGGTCCCTAGGGTCTCTATAGGGTCTCTATAGGGTTCCTAGGGTCTCTATAGGTTCCCTAGGGTCTCTATAGGGTCTCTAGGGCCTCTATAGGGTATCTATAGGGTCTCTAGGGTGTCTATACGGTCTCTATAGGGTTCCTAGGGTCTCTATAGGGTCTCTATAGGGTCTATAGTGTCTCTATAGGGTCTCTATAGGGTCCCTAGGGTCTCTATAGGGTCTCTATAGCGTCTCTCTAGGGTCTCTAGAGTCTCTATAGGGTCTCTATAGGGTCCCTAGGGTCTCTATAGGGTCTCTATAGGGTCTCTATAGGGTCTCTAGGGTCTCTATAGGGTCTCTATAGGGTTCCTAGGGTCTCTATAGGTTCCCTAGGGACTCTATAGGGTCTCTAGGGTCTCTGTAGGGTCTCTATAGGGTCTCTAGTGTCTCTATAGGGTCTCTATAGGGTCCCTAGGGTCTCTATAGGGTCTCTAGGGTCTCTACAGATTCTCTATAGGGTCTCTAGTGTCTCTATAATGTCTCTATAGGGTCCCTAGGGTCTCTATAGGGTCTCTAAGGTCTCTCTAGGGTCTCTATAGGGTCTCTATAGGGTCTCTAGGGTCTCTCTAGGGTCTCTATAGGGTATCTATAGGGTCTCTATAGGGTCTCTATAGGGTCTCTAGGGTCTCTATACGGTCTCTATAGGTTTCCTAGGGTCTCTATTGGGTCTCTAGGGTCTCTATAGGGTCTCTATAGGGTCTCTAGGGTCTCTATACGGTCTCTATAGGTTTCCTAGGGTCTCTAGGGTCTCTATAGGGTCTCTATAGGGTCTCTAGTGTCTCTATAGGGTCTCTATAGGGTCCCTAGGATCTCTATAGGGTCTCTATAGGGACTCTATAGGGTTCCTAGGGTCTCTATATGGTCCCTAGGGTCTCTCTAGGGTTTCTAGGGTCTCTATAGGGTCTCTATAGGGTCTCTAGTGTCTCTATAGGGTCCCTAGGGTCTCTATAGGGTCTCTATAGGGTCCCTAGTGTCTCTATAGGGTCTCTAGGGTCTCTATAGGGTCTCTATAGGGTCTCTAGGGTCTCTCTAGGGTCTCTATAGGGTCTCTAGCGTCTCTATAGTGTCTCTATAGGGTCTCTAGGGTCTCTCTAGGGTGTCTATAGGGTCTCAAGGTTCTCTATAGTGTCTCTATAGGGTCTCTAGGGTCTCTATAGGGTCTCTATAGGGTTCCTAGGGTCTCTATAGGGTCTCTATAGGGTCTCTAGGGAATCTATAGGGTCTCTATAGGGTCCCTAGGTTCTCTATAGGGTCTCTATAGGGTTCCTAGGGTCTCTATAGGTTCCCTAGGGTCTCTATAGGGTCTCTAGGGTCTCTATAGGGTCTCTATAGGGTCTCTAGTGTCTCTATAGGGTCTCTATAGGGTCCCTAGGGTCTCTATAGGGTCTCTATAGGGTTCCTAGGGTCCCTATAGGGTCCCTAGGGTCTCTATAGTGTCTCTAAGGTCTCTCTAGGGTCTCTATAGGGTCTCTAGGGTCTCTCAAGGTTCTCTATAGGGTCTCTAGGGTCTCTATAGGGTCTCTATAGGGTCCCTAGGGTGTCTATAGGGTCTCTATAGGGTCTCTATAGGGTTCCTAGGGTCTCTATAGGGTCCCTAGGGTCTCTATAGGGTCTCTAGGGTCACTATAGGGACTCTATAGGGTCCCTAGGGTCTCTATAGGGTCTCTATATGGTTCCTAGGGTTTCTATAGGGTCTCTATAGGGTCTCTTGGGCCTCTATAGGGTCTCTATAGGGTCCCTAGGGTCTCTATAGGGTCTCTATAGGGTTCCTAGGGTCTCTATAGGGTCCCTAGGGTCTCTATAGTGTCTCTAGGGTCTCTCTAGGGTCTTTATAGGGTCTCTCTAGGGTGTCTATAGGGTCTCTAGGGTCTCTATAGGGTCTCTATAGGGTTCCTAGGGTCTCTATAGGGTCCCTAGGGTCTCTATAGGGTCTCTAGGGTCTCTCTAGGGTCTCTATAGGGTCTCTAGGGTCTCTATAGTGTCTCTATAGGGTCTCTAGGGTCTCTATACGGTCTCTATAGGGTTCCTAGGGTCTCTATAGGGTCTCTATATGGTCTCTAGGGTCTCTATAGTGTCTCTATAGGGTCCCTAGGGTCTCTATAGGGTCTCTATAGGGTTCCTAGAGTCTCTATAGGGTCCCTAGGGTCTCTATAGGGTCTCTAGGGTCTCTCTAGGGTCTCTATAGGGTCTCTAGGGTCTCTATAGGGTCTCTATAGGGTCCCTAGGGTCTCTATAGTGTCTCTATAGGGTTCCTAGGGTCTCTATATGGTCTCTATAGGGTCTCTATAGGGTCTCTAGTGTCTCTATAGGGTCTCTATAGGGTCCCTAGGGTCTCTATAGGGTCTCTAGGGTCTCTCTAGGGTCTCTCTAGGGTCCCTAGGATCTCTATAGGGTCTCTATAGGGTTCCTAGGGTCTCTATAGGGTTCCTAGGGTCTCTATAGGGTCTCTATAGGGTCTCTAGGGTCTCTATAGGGTCTCTATAGGATCATTACGGTCTCTATAGGGTCTCTATAGGGTTCCTAGGGTCTCTATATGTTCCCTTGGGTCTCTATAGGGTCTCTAGTGTCTCTATAGGGTCTCTATAGGGTCTCTAGGGTCTCTATAGGGTCTCTATAGGGATCCTAGGGTCTCTATAGGGTCTCTATAGGGTCTCTAGGGTCTCTATAGGGTCTCTATAGGGTCCCTAGGGTCTCTATAGGGTCTCTATAGGGTTCCTAGGGTCTCTATATGGTCCCTAGGGTCTCTATAGGGTCTCTAAGGTCTCTCTAGGGTCTCTATAGAATCTCTAGGGTCTCTCTAGGGTCTCTATAGGGTCTCTATGGTCTCTATAGGGTCTCTATAGGGTCTCAAGTGTCTCTATACGTTCTCTATAGGTTTCCTAGGGTCTCTATAGGGTCTCTATAGGGTCCCTAGGGTCTCTATAGGGTCTCTATAGGGTCTCTATAGGGTTCCTATGGTCTCTATAGGGTCCCTAGGGTCTCTATAGTGTCTCTAGGGTCACTATAGGGACTCTATAGGGTCCCTAGGGTCTCTATAGGGTCTCTATAGTGTTCCTAGGGTCTCTATAGGTTCCCTAGGGTCTCTATAGGGTCTCTAGGGCATCTATAGGGTATCTATAGGGCCTCTAGTGTCTCTATAGGGTCTCTATAGGGTCCCTAGGGTCTCTATAGGGTCTCTATATGGTCCCTAGGGTCTCTATAGGGTCTCTAGGGTCTCTATACGGTCTCTATAGGGTTCCTAGGGTCTCTATAGGGTCTCTATAGGGTCTCTAGGGCCTCTATACGGTCTCTATAGGGTTCCTAGGGTCTCTATAGGGTCTCTATAGGGTCTCTAGGGCCTCTATAGGGTCTCTATAGGGTCCCTAGGGTTTCTATAGGGTCTCTGTAGGGTTCCTAGGGTCTCTATAGGGTCCCTAGGGTCTCTATAGTGTCTCTAGGGTCTCTCTAGGGTCTCTCTAGGGTCTCTAGGGTCTCTCTAGGGTGTCTATAGGGTCTCTAGGGTCTCTATAAGGTCTCTATAGGGTTCCTAGGGTCTCTATAGGGTCTCTAGGGTCTCTATAGGGTCTCTAGGGTCTCTCTAGGGTCTCTCTAGGGTCTCTAGGGTCTCTCTAGGGTCTCTATAGGGTCTCTAGGGTCTCTATAGGGTCTCTATAGGGTCTCTAGGGTCTCTATACGGTCTCTATAGGGTTCCTAGGGTCTCTATAGGGTCTCTATAGGGTCTCTAGGGTCTCTCTAGGGTCTCTATAGGGTCCCTAGGGTCTCTATAGGGTCTCTATAGGGTTCCTAGAGTCTCTATAGGGTCCCTAGGGTCTCTATAGCGTCTCTATAGGGATCCTAGAGTCTCTATAGGGTCCCTAGGGTCTCTATAGGGTCTCTATAGGGTTCCTAGGGTCTCTATAGGGTCTCTAGGGTCACTCTAGGGTCTCTATAGGGTCTCTTGGGTCTCTATAGGGTCTCTAGTGTCTCTATAGGGTCTCTATATGGTCCCTAGGGTCTCTATAGGGTCTCTATAGGGTCCCTATAGGGTCTCTAGGGTCTCTATAGGGTCTCTATAGGGTCCCTAGGGTCTCTATAGGGTCTCTATAGGGTTCCTAGGGTCTCTATAGGTTCCCTAGGGTCTCTATAGGGTCTCCAGGGTCTCTCTAGGGTCTCTATAGGGTCTCTAGGGTCTCTATAGGGTCTCTATAGGGTTCCTATGGTCTCTATAGGGTCCCTAGGGTCTCTATAGGGTCTCTATAGGGTTCCTAGGGTCTCTATAGGGTCTCTAGGGTCTCTCTTGGGTCTCTATAGGGTCTCTTGGGTCTCTATAGGGTCTGTAGTGTCTCTATAGGGTCTCTATAGGGTCCCTAGGGTCTCTATAGGGTCTCTATAGGATCCCTAGGCTCTCTATAGGGTCTCTATAGGGTTCCTAGGGTCTCTATAGGTTCCTTAGGGTCTCTATAGGGTCTCTATAGGGTCTCTAGGGTCTCTATAGGGTCTCTATAGGATCCCTAGGGTCTCTATAGGGTCTCTATAGGGTTCCTAGGGTCTCTATAGGTTCACTAGGGTCTCTATAGGGTCTCTAGGGTCTCTATAGGGTCTCTATAGGGTCCCTAGGGTCTCTATAGGGTCTCTATAGGGTTCCTAGGGTCTCTATAGGTTCCCTAGGGTCTCTATAGGGTCCCTAGGGTCTCTATAGTGTCTCTATATGGTTCCTAGGGTCTCTATAGGGTCTCTATAGGGTCTCTAGGGTCTCTATAGGGTCTCTATAGGGTCCCTAGGGTCTCTATAGGGTCTCTATAGGGTTCCTAGGGTCTCTATAGGGTCCCTAGGGTCTCTGTAGGGTCTCTATAGGGTCTCTATAGGGTTCCTAGGGTCTCTATAGGGTACCTAGGGTCTTTATAGGGTCTCTAGGGCCACTATAGGGACTCTATAGGGTCCCTAGGGTCTCTATAGGGTCTCTATAGGGTTCCTAGGGTCTCTATAGGTTCCCTAGGGTCTCTATAGGGTCTCTAGGGCCTCTATAGGGTATCTATAGGGCCTCTAGTGTCTCTATAGGGTCTCTATAGGGTCCCTAGGGTCTCTATAGGGTCTCTATAGGGTCCCTAAGGTCTCTATAGGGTCTCTAGGGTCTCTCTAGGGTCTCTATAGGGTCTCTAGGGTCTCTCTTGGGTCTCTATAGGGCCTCTAGTGTCTCTCTAGGGTCTCTATAGGGTCTCTAGGGTCTCTATACGGTCTCTATAGGGTTCCTAGGGTCTCTATAGGGTCTCTATAGGGTCTCTAGTGCCTCTATAGGGTCTCTATAGGGTCCCTAGGGCCTCTATAGGGTCTTTATAGGGTTCCTAGGGTCTCTATAGGGTCCCTAGGGTCTCTATAGGGTCTCTAGGGTCTCTCTAGGGTCTCTACAGGGTCTCTAGGGTCTCTCTAGGGTCTCTATAGGGTTCCTAGGGTCTCTATAGGGTCCCTAGGGTCTCTATAGGGTCTCTAGGGTCTCTATAGGGTCCCTAGGGTCTCTATAGCGTCTTTATAGGGTTCCTAGGGTCTCTATAGGGTTCCTAGGGTCTCTATAGGGTCACTAGGTTCTCTCTAGGGTCTCTATAGGGTCCCTAGGTTCTCTATAGTGTCTCTAGGGTCACTATAGGGACTCTATAGGGTCCCTAGGGTCTCTATAGGGTCTCTATAGGGTTCCTAGGGTCTCTATAGGTTCCCTAGGGTCTCTATAGGGTCTCTAGGGCATCTATAGGGTATCTATAGGGTCTCTAGTGTCTCTATAGGGTCTCTATAGGGTCCCTAGGGTCTCTATAGGGTCTGTATATGGTCCCTAGGGTCTCTATAGGGTCTCTAGGGTCTCTATACGGCCTCTATAGGGTTCCTAGGGTCTCTATAGGGTCTCTATAGGGTCCCTAGGGCCTCTATACGGTCTCTATAGGGTTCCTAGGGTCTCTATAGGGTCTCTATAGGGTCTCTAGGGCCTCTATAGGGTCTCTATAGGGTCCCTAGGGTCTCTATAGGGTCTCTGTAGGGTTCCTAGGGTCTCTATAGGGTCCCTAGGGTCTCTATAGTGTCTCTAGGGTCTCTCTAGGGTGTCTATAGGGTCTCTAGGGTCTCTATAAGGTCTCTATAGGGTTCCTAGGGTCTCTATAGGTTCCCTAGGGACTCTATAGGGTCTCTAGGGTCTCTCTAGGGTCTCTCTAGGGTCTCTAGGGTCTCTCTAGGGTCTCTATAGGGTCTCTAGGGTCTCTATAGGGTCTCTATAGGGTCTCTAGGGTCTCTATACGGTCTCTATAGGGTTCCTAGGGTCTCTATAGGGTCTCTATAGGGTCTCTAGGGTCTCTCTAGGGTCTCTATAGGGTCCCTAGGGTCTCTATAGGGTCTCTATAGGGTTCCTAGAGTCTCTATAGGGTCCCTAGGGTCTCTATAGAGTCTCTAGGGTCTCTCTAGGGTCTCTCTAGGGTCTCTAGGGTCTCTCTAGGGTGTCTATAGGGTCTCTAGGGTCTCTATAAGGTCTCTATAGGGTTCCTAGGGTCTCTATAGGGTCTCTAGGGTCTCTATAGGGTCTCTAGGGTCTCTCTAGGGTCTCTCTAGGGTCTCTAGGGTCTCTCTAGGGTCTCTATAGGGTCTCTATAGGGTCTCTAGGGTCTCTATACGGTCTCTATAGGGTTCCTAGGGTCTCTATAGGGTCTCTATAGGGTCTCTAGGGTCTCTCTAGGGTCTCTATAGGGTCCCTAGGGTCTCTATAGGGTCTCTATAGGGTTCCTAGAGTCTCTATAGGGTCCCTAGGGTCTCTATAGGGTCTCTATAGGGTTCCTAGAGTCTCTATAGGGTCCCTAGGGTCTCTATAGGGTCTCTATAGGGTTCCTAGGGTCTCTATAGGGTCTCTAGGGTCACTCTAGGGTCTCTATAGGGTCTCTTGGGTCTCTATAGGGTCTCTAGTGTCTCTATAGGGTCTCTATAGGGTCCCTAGGGTCTCTATAGGGTCTCTATAGGGTCCCTATAGGGTCTCTAGGGTCTCTATAGGGTCTCTATAGGGTCCCTAGGGTCTCTATAGGGTCTCTATAGGGTTCCTAGGGTCTCTATAGGTTCCCTAGGGTCTCTATAGGGTCTCTAGGGTCTCTCTAGGGTCTCTATAGGGTCTCTAGGGTCTCTATAGGGTCTCTATAGGGTTCCTATGGTCTCTATAGGGTCCCTAGGGTCTCTATAGGGTCTCTATAGGGTTCCTAGGGTCTCTATAGGGTCTCTAGGGTCTCTCTAGGGTCTCTATAGGGTCTCTTGGGTCTCTATAGGGTCTGTAGTGTCTCTATAGGGTCTCTATAGGGTCCCTAGGGTCTCTATAGGGTCTCTATAGGATCCCTAGGCTCTCTATAGGGTCTCTATAGGGTTCCTAGGGTCTCTATAGGTTCCTTAGGGTCTCTATAGGGTCTCTATAGGGTCTCTAGGGTCTCTATAGGGTCTCTATAGGGTCCCTAGGGTCTCTATAGGGTCTCTATAGGGTTCCTAGGGTCTCTATAGGTTCCCTAGGGTCTCTATAGGGTCTCCAGGGTCTCTCTAGGGTCTCTATAGGGTCTTTAGGGTCTCTATAGGGTCTCTATAGGGTTCCTATGGTCTCTATAGGGTCCCTAGGGTCTCTATAGGGTCTCTATAGGGTTCCTAGGGTCTCTATAGGGTCTCTAGGGTCTCTCTTGGGTCTCTTTAGGGTCTCTTGGGTCTCTATAGGGTCTGTAGTGTCTCTATAGGGTCTCTATAGGGTCCCTAGGGTCTCTATAGGGTCTCTATAGGATCCCTAGGCTCTCTATAGGGTCTCTATAGGGTTCCTAGGGTCTCTATAGGTTCCTTAGGGTCTCTATAGGGTCTCTATAGGGTCTCTAGGGTCTCTATAGGGTCTCTATAGGATCCCTAGGGTCTCTATAGGGTCTCTATAGGGTTCCTAGGGTCTCTATAGGTTCACTAGGGTCTCTATAGGGTCTCTAGGGTCTCTATATGGTCTCTATAGGGTCTCTAGGGTCTCTATAGGGTCTCTATAGGGTTCCTAGGGTCTCTATAGGTTCCCTAGGGTCTCTATAGGGTCCCTAGGGTCTCTATAGTGTCTCTATATGGTTCCTAGGGTCTCTATAGGGTCTCTATAGGGTCTCTAGGGTCTCTATAGGGTCTCTATAGGGTCCCTAGGGTCTCTATAGGGTCTCTATAGGGTTCCTAGGGTCTCTATAGGGTCCCTAGGGTCTCTGTAGGGTCTCTATAGGGTCTCTATAGGGTTCCTAGGGTCTCTATAGGGTACCTAGGGTCTTTATAGGGTCTCTAGGGCCAC
The DNA here is from genome assembly GCF_037157495.1 of Lathamus discolor. NCBI lineage: Eukaryota > Metazoa > Chordata > Aves > Psittaciformes > Psittacidae > Lathamus > Lathamus discolor. The sequence continues at coordinate 23,492 of NW_027069339.1, read as the reverse complement.
TATAGGGACTCTATAGGGTCCCTAGGGTCTCTATAGGGTCTCTATAGGGTTCCTAGGGTCTCTATAGGTTCCCTAGGGTCTCTATAGGGTCTCTAGGGCCTCTATAGGGTATCTATAGGGCCTCTAGTGTCTCTATAGGGTCTCTATAGGGTCCCTAGGGTCTCTATAGGGTCTCTATAGGGTCCCTAGGGTCTCTATAGGGTCTCTAGGGTCTCTCTAGGGTCTCTATAGGGTCTCTAGGGTCTCTCTTGGGTCTCTATAGGGTCTCTAGTGTCTCTCTAGGGTCTCTATAGGGTCTCTAGGGTCTCTATACGGTCTCTATAGGGTTCCTAGGGTCTCTATAGGGTCTCTATAGGGTCTCTAGTGCCTCTATAGGGTCTCTATAGGGTCCCTAGGGCCTCTATAGGGTCTTTATAGGGTTCCTAGGGTCTCTATAGGGTCCCTAGGGTCTCTATAGGGTCTCTAGGGTCTCTCTAGGGTCTCTACAGGGTCTCTAGGGTCTCTCTAGGGTCTCTATAGGGTTCCTAGGGTCTCTATAGGGTCCCTAGGGTCTCTATAGGGTCTCTAGGGTCTCTATAGGGTCCCTAGGGTCTCTATAGGGTCTTTATAGGGTTCCTAGGGTCTCTATAGGGTTCCTAGGGTCTCTATAGGGTCACTAGGTTCTCTCTAGGGTCTCTATAGGGTCCCTAGGTTCTCTATAGTGTCTCTAGGGTCACTATAGTGACTCTATAGGGTCCCTAGGGTCTCTATAGGGTCTCTATAGGGTTCCTAGGGTCTCTATAGGTTCCCTAGGGTCTCTATAGGGTCTCTAGGGCATCTATAGGGTATCTATAGGGTCTCTAGTGTCTCTATAGGGTCTCTATAGGGTCCCTAGGGTCTCTATAGGGTCTCTATATGGTCCCTAGGGTCTCTATAGGGTCTCTAGGGTCTCTATACGGCCTCTATAGGGTTCCTAGGGTCTCTATAGGGTCTCTATAGGGTCCCTAGGGCCTCTATACGGTCTCTATAGGGTTCCTAGGGTCTCTATAGGGTCTCTATAGGGTCTCTAGGGCCTCTATAGGGTCTCTATAGGGTCCCTAGGGTCTCTATAGGGTCTCTGTAGGGTTCCTAGGGTCTCTATAGGGTCCCTAGGGTCTCTATAGTGTCTCTAGGGTCTCTCTAGGGTCTCTATAGGGTCTCTAGGGTCTCTCTAGGGTCTCTCTAGGGTCTCTAGGGTCTCTCTAGGGTCTCTATAGGGTCTCTAGGGTCTCTATAGGGTCTCTATAGGGTCTCTAGGGTCTCTATACGGTCTCTATAGGGTTCCTAGGGTCTCTATAGGGTCTCTATAGGGTCTCTAGGGTCTCTCTAGGGTCTCTATAGGGTCCCTAGGGTCTCTATAGGGTCTCTATAGGGTTCCTAGAGTCTCTATAGGGTCCCTAGGGTCTCTATAGAGTCTCTAGGGTCTCTCTAGGGTCTCTCTAGGGTCTCTAGGGTCTCTCTAGGGTGTCTATAGGGTCTCTAGGGTCTCTATAAGGTCTCTATAGGGTTCCTAGGGTCTCTATAGGGTCTCTAGTGTCTCTATATGGTCTCTATAGGGTCTCTAGGGTCTCTATAGGGTCTCTATAGGGTTCCTAGGGTCTCTATAGGTTCCCTAGGGTCTCTATAGGGTCCCTAGGGTCTCTATAGTGTCTCTATATGGTTCCTAGGGTCTCTATAGGGTCTCTATAGGGTCTCTAGGGTCTCTATAGGGTCTCTATAGGGTCCCTAGGGTCTCTATAGGGTCTCTATAGGGTTCCTAGGGTCTCTATAGGGTCCCTAGGGTCTCTGTAGGGTCTCTATAGGGTCTCTATAGGGTTCCTAGGGTCTCTATAGGGTACCTAGGGTCTTTATAGGGTCTCTAGGGCCACTATAGGGACTCTATAGGGTCCCTAGGGTCTCTATAGGGTCTCTATAGGGTTCCTAGGGTCTCTATAGGTTCCCTAGGGTCTCTATAGGGTCTCTAGGGCCTCTATAGGGTATCTATAGGGCCTCTAGTGTCTCTATAGGGTCTCTATAGGGTCCCTAGGGTCTCTATAGGGTCTCTATAGGGTCCCTAGGGTCTCTATAGGGTCTCTAGGGTCTCTCTAGGGTCTCTATAGGGTCTCTAGGGTCTCTCTTGGGTCTCTATAGGGTCTCTAGTGTCTCTCTAGGGTCTCTATAGGGTCTCTAGGGTCTCTATACGGTCTCTATAGGGTTCCTAGGGTCTCTATAGGGTCTCTATAGGGTCTCTAGTGCCTCTATAGGGTCTCTATAGGGTCCCTAGGGCCTCTATAGGGTCTTTATAGGGTTCCTAGGGTCTCTATAGGGTCCCTAGGGTCTCTATAGGGTCTCTAGGGTCTCTCTAGGGTCTCTACAGGGTCTCTAGGGTCTCTCTAGGGTCTCTATAGGGTTCCTAGGGTCTCTATAGGGTCCCTAGGGTCTCTATAGGGTCTCTAGGGTCTCTATAGGGTCCCTAGGGTCTCTATAGGGTCTTTATAGGGTTCCTAGGGTCTCTATAGGGTTCCTAGGGTCTCTATAGGGTCACTAGGTTCTCTCTAGGGTCTCTATAGGGTCCCTAGGTTCTCTATAGTGTCTCTAGGGTCACTATAGGGACTCTATAGGGTCCCTAGGGTCTCTATAGGGTCTCTATAGGGTTCCTAGGGTCTCTATAGGTTCCCTAGGGTCTCTATAGGGTCTCTAGGGCATCTATAGGGTATCTATAGGGTCTCTAGTGTCTCTATAGGGTCTCTATAGGGTCCCTAGGGTCTCTATAGGGTCTCTATATGGTCCCTAGGGTCTCTATAGGGTCTCTAGGGTCTCTATACGGCCTCTATAGGGTTCCTAGGGTCTCTATAGGGTCTCTATAGGGTCCCTAGGGCCTCTATACGGTCTCTATAGGGTTCCTAGGGTCTCTATAGGGTCTCTATAGGGTCTCTAGGGCCTCTATAGGGTCTCTATAGGGTCCCTAGGGTCTCTATAGGGTCTCTGTAGGGTTCCTAGGGTCTCTATAGGGTCCCTAGGGTCTCTATAGTGTCTCCAGGGTCTCTCTAGGGTCTCTATAGGGTCTCTAGGGTCTCTCTAGGGTCTCTCTAGGGTCTCTAGGGTCTCTCTAGGGTCTCTATAGGGTCTCTAGGGTCTCTATAGGGTCTCTATAGGGTCTCTAGGGTCTCTATACGGTCTCTATAGGGTTCCTAGGGTCTCTATAGGGTCTCTATAGGGTCTCTAGGGTCTCTCTAGGGTCTCTATAGGGTCCCTAGGGTCTCTATAGGGTCTCTATAGGGTTCCTAGAGTCTCTATAGGGTCCCTAGGGTCTCTATAGAGTCTCTAGGGTCTCTCTAGGGTCTCTCTAGGGTCTCTAGGGTCTCTCTAGGGTGTCTATAGGGTCTCTAGGGTCTCTATAAGGTCTCTATAGGGTTCCTAGGGTCTCTATAGGGTCTCTAGGGTCTCTATAGGGTCTCTAGGGTCTCTCTAGGGTCTCTCTAGGGTCTCTAGGGTCTCTCTAGGGTCTCTATAGGGTCTCTAGGGTCTCTATAGGGTCTCTATAGGGTCTCTAGGGTCTCTATACGGTCTCTATAGGGTTCCTAGGGTCTCTATAGGGTCTCTATAGGGTCTCTAGGGTCTCTCTAGGGTCTCTATAGGGTCCCTAGGGTCTCTATAGGGTCTCTATAGGGTTCCTAGAGTCTCTATAGGGTCCCTAGGGTCTCTATAGGGTCTCTATAGGGTTCCTAGAGTCTCTATAGGGTCCCTAGGGTCTCTATAGGGTCTCTATAGGGTTCCTAGGGTCTCTATAGGGTCTCTAGGGTCACTCTAGGGTCTCTATAGGGTCTCTTGGGTCTCTATAGGGTCTCTAGTGTCTCTATAGGGTCTCTATAGGGTCCCTAGGGTCTCTATAGGGTCTCTATAGGGTCCCTATAGGGTCTCTAGGGTCTCTATAGGGTCTCTATAGGGTCCCTAGGGTCTCTATAGGGTCTCTATAGGGTTCCTAGGGTCTCTATAGGTTCCCTAGGGTCTCTATAGGGTCTCTAGGGTCTCTCTAGGGTCTCTATAGGGTCTCTAGGGTCTCTATAGGGTCTCTATAGGGTTCCTATGGTCTCTATAGGGTCCCTAGGGTCTCTATAGGGTCTCTATAGGGTTCCTAGGGTCTCTATAGGGTCTCTAGGGTCTCTCTAGGGTCTCTATAGGGTCTCTTGGGTCTCTATAGGGTCTGTAGTGTCTCTATAGGGTCTCTATAGGGTCCCTAGGGTCTCTATAGGGTCTCTATAGGATCCCTAGGCTCTCTATAGGGTCTCTATAGGGTTCCTAGGGTCTCTATAGGTTCCTTAGGGTCTCTATAGGGTCTCTATAGGGTCTCTAGGGTCTCTATAGGGTCTCTATAGGATCCCTAGGGTCTCTATAGGGTCTCTATAGGGTTCCTAGGGTCTCTATAGGTTCACTAGGGTCTCTATAGGGTCTCTAGGGTCTCTATAGGGTCTCTATAGGGTCCCTAGGGTCTCTATAGGGTCTCTATAGGGTTCCTAGGGTCTCTATAGGTTCCCTAGGGTCTCTATAGGGTCCCTAGGGTCTCTATAGTGTCTCTATATGGTTCCTAGGGTCTCTATAGGGTCTCTATAGGGTCTCTAGGGTCTCTATAGGGTCTCTATAGGGTCCCTAGGGTCTCTATAGGGTCTCTATAGGGTTCCTAGGGTCTCTATAGGGTCCCTAGGGTCTCTGTAGGGTCTCTATAGGGTCTCTATAGGGTTCCTAGGGTCTCTATAGGGTCCCTAGGGTCTCTATAGGGTCTCTAGGGCCACTATAGGGACTCTATAGGGTCCCTAGGGTCTCTATAGGGTCTCTATAGGGTTCCTAGGGTCTCTATAGGTTCCCTAGGGTCTCTATAGGGTCTCTAGGGCCTCTATAGGGTATCTATAGGGCCTCTAGTGTCTCTATAGGGTCTCTATAGGGTCCCTAGGGTCTCTATAGGGTCTCTATAGGGTCCCTAGGGTCTCTATAGGGTCTCTAGGGTCTCTCTAGGGTCTCTATAGGGTCTCTAGGGTCTCTCTTGGGTCTCTATAGGGTCTCTAGTGTCTCTCTAGGGTCTCTATAGGGTCTCTAGGGTCTCTATACGGTCTCTATAGGGTTCCTAGGGTCTCTATAGGGTCTCTATAGGGTCTCTAGTGCCTCTATAGGGTCTCTATAGGGTCCCTAGGGCCTCTATAGGGTCTTTATAGGGTTCCTAGGGTCTCTATAGGGTCCCTAGGGTCTCTATAGGGTCTCTAGGGTCTCTATAGGGTCCCTAGGGTCTCTATAGGGTCTTTATAGGGTTCCTAGGGTCTCTATAGGGTTCCTAGGGTCTCTATAGGGTCACTAGGTTCTCTCTAGGGTCTCTACAGGGTCTCTAGGGTCTCTCTAGGGTCTCTATAGGGTTCCTAGGGTCTCTATAGGGTCCCTAGGGTCTCTATAGGGTCTCTAGGGTCTCTATAGGGTCCCTAGGGTCTCTATAGGGTCTTTATAGGGTTCCTAGGGTCTCTATAGGGTTCCTAGGGTCTCTATAGGGTCACTAGGTTCTCTCTAGGGTCTCTATAGGGTCCCTAGGTTCTCTATAGTGTCTCTAGGGTCACTATAGGGACTCTATAGGGTCCCTAGGGTCTCTATAGGGTCTCTATAGGGTTCCTAGGGTCTCTATAGGTTCCCTAGGGTCTCTATAGGGTCTCTAGGGCATCTATAGGGTATCTATAGGGTCTCTAGTGTCTCTATAGGGTCTCTATAGGGTCCCTAGGGTCTCTATAGGGTCTCTATATGGTCCCTAGGGTCTCTATAGGGTCTCTAGGGTCTCTATACGGCCTCTATAGGGTTCCTAGGGTCTCTATAGGGTCTCTATAGGGTCCCTAGGGCCTCTATACGGTCTCTATAGGGTTCCTAGGGTCTCTATAGGGTCTCTATAGGGTCTCTAGGGCCTCTATAGGGTCTCTATAGGGTCCCTAGGGTCTCTATAGGGTCTCTGTAGGGTTCCTAGGGTCTCTATAGGGTCCCTAGGGTCTCTATAGTGTCTCTAGGGTCTCTCTAGGGTGTCTATAGGGTCTCTAGGGTCTCTATAAGGTCTCTATAGGGTTCCTAGGGTCTCTATAGGGTCTCTAGGGTCTCTATAGGGTCTCTAGGGTCTCTCTAGGGTCTCTCTAGGGTCTCTAGGGTCTCTCTAGGGTCTCTATAGGGTCTCTAGGGTCTCTATAGGGTCTCTATAGGGTCTCTAGGGTCTCTATACGGTCTCTATAGGGTTCCTAGGGTCTCTATAGGGTCTCTATAGGGTCTCTAGGGTCTCTCTAGGGTCTCTATAGGGTCCCTAGGGTCTCTATAGGGTCTCTATAGGGTTCCTAGAGTCTCTATAGGGTCCCTAGGGTCTCTATAGAGTCTCTAGGGTCTCTCTAGGGTCTCTATAGGGTCTCTAGGGTCTCTCTAATGTCTCTATAGGGTCTCTAGGGTCTCTATAGGGTCCCTAGGGTCTCTATAGGGTCTCTATAGGGTCTCTATAGGGTCCCTAGGGTCTCTATAGGGTCTCTATAGGGTTCCTAGGGTCTCTATAGGGTCCCTAGGGTCTCTATAGGGTCTCTATAGGGTTCCTAGGGTCTCTATAGGGTCTCTAGGGTCACTCTAGGGTCTCTATAGGGTCTCTTGGGTCTCTATAGGGTCTCTAGTGTCTCTATAGGGTCTCTATAGGGTCCCTAGGGTCTCTATAGGGTCCCTATAGGGTCCCTATAGGGTCTCTAGGGTCTCTATAGGGTCTCTATAGGGTCCCTAGGGTCTCTATAGGGTCTCTATAGGGTTCCTAGGGTCTCTATAGGTTCCCTAGGGTCTCTATAGGGTCTCTAGGGTCTCTCTAGGGTCTCTATAGGGTCTCTAGGGTCTCTATAGTGTCTCTATAGGGTTCCTAGGGTCTCTATAGGTTCCCTAGGGTCTCTATAGGGTCCCTAGGGTCTCTATAGGGTCTCTATAGGGTTCCTAGGGTCTCTATAGGGTCTCTAGGGTCTCTCTAGGGTCTCTATAGGGTCTCTTGGGTCTCTATAGGATCTCTAGTGTCTCTATAGGGTCTCTATAGGGTCCCTAGGGTCTCTATAGGGTCTCTATAGGATCCCTAGGGTCTCTATAGGGTCTCTATAGGGTTCCTAGGGTCTCTATAGGTTCCCTAGGGTCTCTATAGGGTCTCTATAGGGTCTCTAGGGTCTCTATAGGGTCTCTATAGCATCCCTAGGGGCTCTATATGGTCTCTATAGGGTTCCTAGGGTCTCTATAGGTTCACTAGGGTCTCTATAGTGTCTCTAGGGTCTCTATAGGGTCTCTATAGGGTCTCTAGTGTCTCTATAGGGTCTCTATAGGGTTCCTAGGGTCTCTATAGGTTCCCTAGGGTCTCTATAGGGTCCCTAGGGTCTCTATAGTGTCTCTATATGGTTCCTAGGGTCTCTATAGGGTCTCTATAGGGTCTCTAGGGTCTCTATAGGGTCTCTATAGGGTCCCTAGGGTCTCTATAGGGTCTCTATAGGGTTCCTAGGGTCTCTATAGGGTCCCTAGGGTCTCTATAGGGTCTCTATAGGGTCTCTATAGGGTCTCTATAGGGTTCCTAGGGTCTCTATAGGGTCCCTAGGGTCTCTATAGGGTCTCTAGGGCCACTATAGGGACTCTATAGGGTCCCTAGGGTCTCTATAGGGTCTCTATAGGGTTCCTAGGGTCTCTATAGGTTCCCTAGGGTCTCTATAGGGTCTCTAGGGCCTCTATAGGGTATCTATAGAGCCTCTAGTGTCTCTATAGGGTCTCTATAGGGTCCCTAGGGTCTCTATAGGGTCTCTATAGGGTCCCTAGGGTCTCTATAGGGTCTCTAGGGTCTCTCTAGGGTCTCTATAGGGTCTCTAGGGTCCCTCTTGGGTCTCTATAGGGTCTCTATTGTCTCTCTAGGGTCTCTATAGGGTCTCTAGGGTCTCTATACGGTCTCTATAGGGTTCCTAGGGTCTCTATAGGGTCTCTATAGGGTTCCTAGGGTCTCTATAGGGTTCCTAGGGTCTCTATAGGGTCTCTATAGGGTCTCTAGGGTCTCTATAGGGACTCTATAGGATCATTACGGTCTCTATAGGGTCTCTATAGGTTCCCTAGGGTCTCTATAGGGTCTCTAGTGTCTCTATAGGGTCTCTATAGGGTCCCTAGGGTCTCTATAGGGTCTCTATAGGGTTCCTAGGGTCTCTATAGGGTCTCTATAGGGTCTCTAGGGTCTCTATAGGGTCTCTATAGGGTCCCTAGGGTCTCTATAGTGTCTCTATAGGGTTCCTAGGGTCTCTATATGGTCCCTAGGGTCTCTATAGGGTCTCTAAGGTCTCTCTAGGGTCTCTATAGGGTCTCTAGGGTCTCTCTAGGGTCTCTATAGGGTCTCTATGGTCTCTATAGGGTCTCTATAGGGTCTCTAGGGTCTCTATACGGTCTCTATAGGTTTCCTAGGGTCTCTATAGGGTCTCTATAGGGTCTCTATAGGGTCCCTAGGGTCTCTATAGGGTCTCTATAGGGTCTCTATAGGGTTCCTAGGGTCTCTATAGGGTCCCTAGGGTCTCTATAGGGTCTCTAGGGTCACTATAGGGACTCTATAGGGTCCCTAGGGTCTCTATAGTGTCTCTATAGGGTTCCTAGGGTCTCTATAGGTTCCCTAGGGTCTCTATAGGGTCTCTAGGGCATCTATAGGGTATCTATAGGGCCTCTAGTGTCTCTATAGGGTCTCTATAGGGTCCCTAGGGTCTCTATAGGTTCTCTATATGGTCCCTAGGGTCTCTATAGGGTCTCTAGGGTCTCTATACGGTCTCTATAGGGTTCCTAGGGTCTCTATAGGGTCTCTATAGGGTCTCTAGGGCCTCTATACGGTCTCTATAGGGTTCCTAGGGTCTCTATAGGGTCTCTATAGGGTCTCTAGGGCCTCTATAGGGTCTCTATAGGGTCCCTAGGGTCTCTATAGGGTCTCTATAGGGTTCCTAGGGTCTCTATAGGGTCCCTAGGGTCTCTATTGTGTCTCTAGGGTCTCTCTAGGGTCTCTCTAGTGTCTCTAGGGTCTCTCTAGGGTGTCTATAGGGTCTCTAGGGTCTCTATAAGGTCTCTATAGGGTTCCTAGGGTCTCTATATGGTCCCTAGGGTCTCTATAGGGTCTCTAGGGTCTCTCTAGGGTCTCTCTAGGGTCTCTAGGGTCTCTCTAGGGTCTCTATAGGGTCTCTAGGGTCTCTATAGGGTCTCTATAGGGTCTCTAGGGTCTCTATACGGTCTCTATAGGGTTCCTAGGGTCTCTATAGGGTCTCTATAGGGTCTCTAGGGTCTCTCTAGGGTCTCTAGGGTCACTCTAGGGTCTCTATAGGGTCTCTTGGGTCTCTATAGTGTCTCTAGTGTCTCTATAGGGTCTCTATAGGGTCCCTAGGGTCTCTATAGGGTCTCTAGGGTCTCTTTAGGGTCTCTATAGGGTCCCTAGGGTCTCTCTAGGGTCTCTATAGGGTCTCTAGGGTCTCTATAGGGTCCCTAGGGTCTCTATAGGGTCTCTATAGTGTCTCTATAGGGTCCCTAGGGTCTCTATAGGGTCTCTATAGGGTTCCTAGGGTCTCTATAGGTTCCCTAGGGTCTCTATAGAGTCTCTAGGGTCTCTCTAGGGTCTCTATAGGGTCTCTAGGGTCTCTATAGGGTCTCTATAGGGTTCCTATGGTCTCTATAGGGTCCCTAGGTTCTCTATAGGGTCTCTATAGGGTTCCTAGTGTCTCTATAGGGTCTCTAGGGTCTCTCTAGGGTCTCTATAGGGTCTCTTGGGTCTCTATAGGGTCTCTAGGGTCTCTATAGGGTCTCTATAGGGTCCCTAGGGTCTCTATAGGGTCTCTATAGGATCCCTAGGGTCTCTATAGGGTCTCTATAGGGTTCCTAGGCTCTCTATAGGTTCCCTAGGGTCTCTATAGGGTCTCTATAGGGTCTCTAGGGTCTCTATAGGGTCTCTATAGGATCCCTAGGGTCTCTATAGGGTCTCTATAGGGTTCCTAGGGTCTCTATAGGTTCCCTAGGGTCTCTATAGGGTCTCTAGGGTCTCTATAGGGTCTCTATAGGGTCTCTAGTGTCTCTATAGGGTTTCTAGAGGGTTCCTAGGGTCTCTATAGGTTCCCTAGGGTCTCTATAGGGTCCCTAGGGTCTCTATAGGGTCTCTATAGGGTTCCTAGGGTCTCTATAGGGTCTCTATAGGGTCTCTAGGGTCTCTATAGGGTCTCTATAGGGTCCCTAGGGTCTCTATAGGGTCTCTATAGGGTCTCTAGTGTATCTATAGGGTCTCTATAGGGTCCCTAGGGTCTCTATAGAGTCTCTATAGGGTCTCTATAGGGTTCCTAGGGTCTCTATAGGGTCCCTAGGGTCTCTATGGGGTCTCTAGGGTCACTATAGGGACTCTATAGGGTCCCTAGGATCTCTATAGGGTCTCTATAGGGTTCCTAGGGTCTCTGTAGGTTCCCTAGGGTCTCTATAGGGTCTCTAGGGTCTCTCTAGGGTCTCTATAGGGTCTCTAGGGTCTCTATAGGGTCTCTATAGGGTTCCTAGGGTCTCTATAGGTTCCCTAGGGTCTCTATAGGGTCCCTAGGGTCTCTATAGGGTCTCTATAGGGTCCCTAGGGTCTCTATAGGGTCTCTAGGGTCTCTCTAGGGTCTCTATAGGGTCTCTAGGGTCTCTCTTGGGTCTCTATAGGGTCTCTATTGTCTCTCTAGGGTCTCTCTAGGGTCTCTAGGGTCTCTATACGGTCTCTATAGGGTTCCTAGGGTCTCTATAGGGTCTCTATAGGGTCTCTAGGGCCTCTATAGGGTCTCTATAGGGTCCCTAGGGTCTCTATAGGGTCTTTATAGGGTTCCTAGGGTCTCTATAGGGTCCCTAGGGTCTCTATAGGGTCTCTAGGGTCTCTATAGGGTCCCTAGGGTCTCTATAGGGTCTTTATAGGGTTCCTAGGGTCTCTATAGGGTTCCTAGGGTCTCTATAGGGTCCCTAGGGTCTCTATAGGGTCACTAGGTTCTCTCTAGGGTCTCTCTAGGGTCTCTAGGGTCTCTATAGGGTCTCTATAGGGTCTCTAGGGTCTCTATAGGGTCTCTATAGGGTCCCTAGGGTATCTATAGGGTCTTTATAGGGTTCCTAGGGTCTCTATATGGTCTCTATAGGGTCTCTATAGGGTCTCTAGTGTCTCTATAGGGTCTCTATAGGGTCCCTAGGGTCTCTATAGGGTCTCTAGGGTCTCTCTAGGGTCTCTCTAGGGTCCCTAGGGTCTCTATAGGGTCTCTATAGGGTCTCTAGGGTCTCTCTAGGGTCTCTATAGGGTCTCTAGGTTCTCTATAGGGTCTCTATAGGGTCTCTAGGGTCTCTATACGGTATCTATAGGTTTCCTAGGGTCTCTATAGGGTCTCTATAGGGTCTCTATAGGGTCCCTAGGGTCTCTATAGGGTCTCTATAGGGTCTCTATAGGGTTCCTAGGGTCTCTATAAGGTCCCTAGGGTCTCTATAGGGTCTCTAGGGTCACTATAGGGACTCTATAGGGTCCCTAGGGTCTCTATAGGGTCTCTATAGGGTTCCTAGGGTCTCTATAGGTTCCCTAGGGTCTCTATAGGGTCTCTAGGGCATCTATAGGGTATCTATAGGGCCTCTAGTGTCTCTATAGGGTCTCTATAGGGTCCCTAGGGTCTCTATAGGGTCTCTATATGGTCCCTAGGGTCTCTATAGGGTCTCTAGGGTCTCTATACGGTCTCTATAGGGTTCCTACGGTCTCTATAGGGTCTCTATAGGGTCTCTAGGGCCTCTATACGGTCTCTATAGGGTTCCTAGGGTCTCTATAGGGTCTCTATAGGGTCTCTAGGGCCTCTCTAGGGTCTCTATAGGGTCTCTAGGGTCTCTATACGGTCTCTATAGGGTTCCTAGGGTCTCTATAGGGTCTCTATAGGGTCTCTAGGGTCTCTATAGAGTCTCTATAGGGTCCCTAGGGTCTCTATAGGGTCTCTATAGGGTTCCTAGTGTCTCTATAGGTTCCCTAGGGACTCTATAGGGTTCCTAGGGTCTCTGTAGGGTCTCTATAGGGTCTCTAGTGTCTCTATAGGGTCTCTATAGGGTCCCTAGGGTCTCTATAGGGTCTCTATAGGGTTCCTAGGGTCTCTATAGGGTCCCTAAGGTCTCTATAGGGTCTCTAAGGTCTCTCTAGGGTCTCTATAGGGTCTCTAGGGTCTCTCTAGGGTCTCTATAGGGTCTCTAGGGTCTCTATAGGGTCTCTATAGGGTCTCTAGGGTCTCTATACGGTCTCTATAGGTTTCCTAGGGTCTCTATAGGGTCTCTATAGGGTCTCTAGTGTCTCTATAGGGTCTCTATAGGGTCCCTAGGGTCTCTATAGGGTCTCTATAGGGTCTCTATAGGGTTCCTAGGGTCTCTATAGGGTCCCTAGGGTCTCTATAGGGTCTCTAGGGGCACTATAGGGACTCTATAGGGTCCCTAGGGTCTCTATAGGGCCTCTATAGGGTTCCTAGGGTCTCTATAGGTTCCCTAGAGTCTCTATAGGGTCTCTAGGGCCTCTATAGGGTATCTATAGGGCCTCTAGTGTCTCTATAGGGTCTCTATAGGGTCCCTAGGGTCTCTATAGGGTCTCTATAGGGTCCCTAGGGTCTCTATAGGGTCTCTAGTGTCTCTCTAGGGTCTCTATAGGGTCTCTAGGGTCTCTCTAGGGTCTCTATAGGGTCTCTATACGGTCTCTATAGGGTTCCTAGGGTCTCTATAGGGTCTCTATAGGGTCTCTAGGGCCTCTATAGGGTCTCTATAGGGTCCCTAGGGTCTCTATAGGGTCTTTATAGGGTTCCTAGGGTCTCTATAGGGTCCCTAGGGTCTCTCTAGGGTCTCTATAGGGTTCCTAGGTTCTCTATAAAGTCCCTAGGGTCTCTATAGGGTCTCTAGGGTCTCTCTAGGGTCTCTATAGGGTCTCTAGGGTCTCTCTAGGGTCTCTATAGGGTCTCTAGGGTCTCTCTAGGGTCTCTATAGGGTCTCTAGGGTCTCTATAGGGTCTCTATAGGGTCCCTAGGGTCTCTATAGGGTCGCTATAGAGTTCCTAGGGTCTCTATATGATTTCTATAGGGTCTCTATAGGGTCTCTAGGGTCTCTATAGGGTCTCTATATGGTCCCTAGTGTCTCTATAGGGTCTCTAGGGCCTCTATAGGGTCTCTATAGGGTTCCTAGGGTCTCTATAGGGTGCCTAGGGTCTCTATAGGGTCTCTATAGGGTCTCTATAGGGTCTCTATAGGGTTCCTAGGGTCTCTATAGGGTCCCTAGGGTCTCTATAGGGTCTCTAGGGTCACTATAGGGACTCTATAGGGTCCCTAGGGTCTCTATAGGGTCTCTATAGGGTTCCTAGGGTCTCTATAGGTTCCCTAGGGTCTCTATAGGGTCTCTAGGGCCTCTATAGGGTATCTATAGGGCCTCTAGTGTCTCTATAGGGTCTCTATAGGGTCCCTAGGGTCTCTATAGGGTCTCTATAGGGTCCCTAGGGTCTCTATAGGGTCTCTAGGTTCTCTCTAGGGTCTCTATAGGGTCTCTAGGGTCTCTCTAGGGTCTCTATAGGGTCCTCTAGGGTCTCTATACGGTCTCTATAGGGTTCCTAAGGTCTCTATAGGGTCTCTATAGGGTCTCTAGGGCCTCTATAGGGTCTCTATAGGGTCCCTAGGGTCTCTATAGGGTCTTTATAGGGTTCCTAGGGTCTCTATAGGGTCCCTAGGGTCTCTCTAGGGTCTCTATAGGGTTCCTAGGGTCTCTATAGGGTCCCTAGGGTCTCTATAGGGTCTCTAGGGTCTCTCTAGGGTCTCTATAGGGTCTCTAGGGTCTCTCTAGGGTCTCTATAGGGTCTCTAGGGTCTCTATAGGGTCTCTATAGGTCCCTAGGGTCTCTATAGGGTCGCTATAGGGTTCCTAGGGTCTCTATATGATTTCTATAGGGTCTCTATAGGGTCTCTAGTGTCTCTATAGGGTCTCTATAGGGTCCCTAGGGTCTCTATAGGGTCTCTAGGGCCTCTATAGGGTCTCTATAGGGTTCCTAGGGTCTCTATAGGGTCCCTAGGGTCTCTATAGGGTCTCTATAGGGTCTCTATAGGGTCTCTATAGGGTTCCTAGGCTCTCTATAGGGTCCCTAGGGTCTCTATAGGGTCTCTAGGGTCACTATAGGGACTCTATAGGGTCCCTAGGGTCTCTATAGGGGTCTCTATAGGGTTCCTAGGGTCTCTATAGGTTCCCTAGGGTCTCTATAGGGTCTCTAGGGCCTCTATAGGGTATCTATAGGGCCTCTAGTGTCTCTATAGGGTCTCTATAGGGTCCCTAGGGTCGCTATAGGGTCTCTATAGGGTCTCTAGGGTCTCTATAGGGCCTCTAGGGTCTCTCTAGGGTCTCTATAGGGTCTCTAGGGTCTCTCTAGGGTCTCTATAGGGTCTCTAGGGTCTCTATACGGTCTCTATAGGGTTCCTAGGGTCTCTATAGGGTCTCTATAGGGTCTCTAGGGCCTCTATAGGGTCTCTATAGGGTCCCTAGGGTCTCTATAGGGTCTTTATAGGGTTCCTAGGGTCTCTATAGGGTCCCTAGGGTCTCTCTAGGGTCTCTATAGGGTTCCTAGGGTCTCTATAGGGTCCCTAGGGTCCTCTATAGGGTCTCTAGGGTCTCTCTAGGGTCTCTATAGGGTCTCTAAGGTCTCTCTAGGGTCTCTATAGGGTCTCTAGGGTCTCTCTAGGGTCTCTATAGGGCTCCTAGGGTCTCTATAGGGTCTCTATAGGGTCTCTAGGGTCTCTATAGGGTCTCTATAGGATCATTACGGTCTCTATAGGGTCTCTATAGGGTTCCTAGGGTCTCTATAGGTTCCCTAGGGTCTCTATAGGGTCTCTAGTGTCTCTATAGGGTCTCTATATGGTCCCTAGGGTCTCTATAGGGTCTCTATCGGGTTCCTAGGGTCTCTATAGGGTCTCTATAGGGTCTCTAGGGTCTCTATAGGGTCTCTATAGGGTCCCCTAGGGTCTCTATAGGGTCTCTATATGGTCGCTAGGGTCTCTATAGGGTCTCTAAGGTCTCTCTAGGGTCTCTATAGGGTCTCTAGGGACTCTCTAGAGTCACTATAGGGTCTCTATGGTCTCTATAGGGTCTCTATAGGGTCTCTAGGGTCTCTATACGGTCTCTATAGGTTTCCTAGGGTCTCTATAGGGTCTCTATAGGGTCCCTAGGGTCTCTATAGGGTCTCTATAGGGTCTCTATAGGGTTCCTAGGGTCTCTATAAGGTCCCTAGGGTCTCTATAGGGTCTCTAGGGTCACTATAGGGACTCTATAGGGTCCCTAGGGTCTCTATAGGGTCTCTATAGGGTTCCTAGGGTCTCTATAGGTTCCCTAGGGTCTCTATAGGGTCTCTAGGGCATCTATAGGGTATCTATAGGGCCTCTAGTGTCTCTATAGGGTCTCTATAGGGTCCCTAGGGTCTCTATAGGGTCTCTATATGGTCCCTAGGGTCTCTATAGGGTCTCTAGGGTCCCTATACGGTCTCTATAGGGTTCCTACGGTCTCTATAGGGTCACTATAGGGTCTCTAGGGCCTCTATACGGTCTCTATAGGGTTCCTAGGGTCTCTATAGGGTCTCTATAGGGTCTCTAGGGCCTCTCTAGGGTCTCTATAGGGTCTCTAGGGTCTCTATACGGTCTCTATAGGGTTCCTAGGGTCTCTATAGGGTCTCTATAGGGTCTCTAGGGTCTCTATAGGGTCTCTATAGGGTTCCTAGTGTCTCTATAGGTTCCCTAGGGACTCTATAGGGTTCCTAGGGTCTCTGTAGGGTCTCTATAGGGTCTCTAGTGTCTCTATAGGGTCTCTATAGGGTCCCTAGGGTCTCTATAGGGTCTCTATAGGGTTCCTAGGGTCTCTATAGGGTCCCTAGGGTCTCTATAGGGTCTCTAAGTCTCTCTAGGGTCTCTATAGGGTCTCTAGGGTCCTCTCTAGGGTCTCTATAGGGTCTCTAGGGTCTCTATAGGGTCTCTATAGGGTCTCTAGGGTGTCTATACGGTCTCTATAGGTTTCCTAGGGTCTCAATAGGGTCTCTATAGGGTCTCTAGTGTCTCTATAGGGTCTCTATAGGGTCCCTAGGGTCTCTATAGGGTCTCTATTGGGTCTCTATAGGGTTCCTAGGGTCTCTATAGGGTCCCTAGGGTCTCTATAGGGTCTCTAGGGGCACTATAGGGACTCTATAGGGTCCCTAGGGTCTCTATAGGGCCTCTATAGGGTTCCTAGGGTCTCTATAGGTTCCCTACGGTCTCTATAGGGTCTCTAGGGCCTCTATAGGGTCTCTATAGGGCCTCTAGTGTCTCTATAGGGTCTCTATAGGGTCCCTAGGGTCTCTATAGGGTCTCTATAGGGTCCCTAGAGTCTCTATAGGGTCTCTAGGGTCTCTCTAGGGTCTCTATAGGGTCTCTAGGGTCTCTCTAGAGTGTCTATAGGGTCCCTAGGGTCTCTATAGGGTCTCTATAGGGTTCCTAGGGTCTCTCTAGGGTCTCTAGGGTCTCTATAGGGTCTCTAGGGTCTCTCTAGGGTCTCTGTAGGGTCTCTAGGGTCTCTCTAGGGTCTCTATAGGGTCTCTAGGGTCTCTATAGGGTCTCTATAGGGTCTCTAGGGTCTCTATACGGTCCTCTATAGGTTTCCTAGGGTCTCTATAGGGTCTCTATAGGGTCTCTAGTGTCTCTATAGGGTCTCTATAGGGTCCCTAGGGTCTCTATAGGGTCTCTATAGGGTCTCTATAGGGTTCCTAGGGTCTCTATAGGGTCCCTAGGGTCTCTATAGGGTCTCTAGGGGCACTATAGGGACTCTATAGGGTCCCTAGGGTCTCTATAGGGCCTCTATAGGGTTCCTAGGGTCTCTATAGGTTCCCTACGGTCTCTATAGGGTCTCTAGGGCCTCTATAGGGTCTCTATAGGGCCTCTAGTGTCTCTATAGGGTCTCTATAGGGTCCCTAGGGTCTCTATAGGGTCTCTATAGGGTCCCTAGAGTCTCTATAGGGTCTCTAGGGTCTCTCTAGGGTCTCTATAGGGTCTCTAGGGTCTCTCTAGAGTGTCTATAGGGTCCCTAGGGTCTCTATAGGGTCTCTATAGGGTTCCTAGGGTCTCTCTAGGGTCTCTAGGGTCTCTATAGGGTCTCTAGGGTCTCTCTAGGGTCTCTGTAGGGTCTCTAGGGTCTCTCTAGGGTCTCTATAGGGTCCCTAGGATCTCTATAGGGTCTCTATAGGGTCTCTAGGGTCTCTCTAGGGTCTCTATAGGGTCCTAGGGTCTCTATAGGGTCTCTATAGGGTTCCTAGGGTCTCTATAGGGTCCCTAGGGTCTCTATAGGGTCTCTAGGGTCTCTATAGTGTCTCTATAGGGTCTCTAGTGTCTCTATAGGGTCTCTATAGGGTCCCTAGGGTCTCTATAGGGTCTCTATAGGGTTCCTAGGGTCTCTATAGGGTCCCTAGTGTCTCTATAGGGTCTCTATAGGGTTCCTAGGGTCTCTATAGGGTCTCTATAGGGTCCCTAGGGTCTCTATAGGGTCTCTAGGGTCTCTCTAGGGTCTCTATAGGGTCCCTAGGGTCTCTATAGCATCTCTATAGGGTCTCTAGGGTCTCTATAGGGTCTCTATAGGGTCCCTAGCTTCTCTATAGTGTCTCTATAGGGTTCCTAGGGTCTCTATAGGGTTCCTAGGGTCTCTATAGGGTCCCTAGGGTCTCTATAGGGTCTCTATAGGGTTCCTAGGGTCTCTATAGGTTCCCTAGGGTCTCTATAGGGTCCCTAGGGTCTCTATAGGGTCTCTATAGTGTTCCTAGGGTCCCTATAGGGTCCCTAGGGTCTCTATAGGGTCTCTAAGGTCTCTCTAGGGTCTCTATAGGGTCTCTAGGGTCTCTCAAGGTTCTCTATAGGGTCTCTAGGGTCTCTATAGGGTCTCTATAGGGTCCCTAGGGTCTCTATAGGGTCTCTATAGGGTCTCTATAGGGTTCCTAGGGTCTCTATAGGGTCCCTAGGGTCTCTATAGGGTCTCTAGGGTCACTATAGGGACTCTATAGGGTCCCTAGGGTCTCTATAGGGTCTCTATATGGTTCCTAGGGTTTCTATAGGGTCTCTATAGGGTCTCTTGGGCCTCTATAGGGTCTCTATAGGGTCCCTAGGGTCTCTATAGGGTCTCTATAGGGTTCCTAGGGTCTCTATAGGGTCCCTAGGGTCTCTATAGTGTCTCTAGGGTCTCTCTAGGGTCTCTATAGGGTCTCTAGGGTCTCTCTAGGGTGTCTATAGGGTCTCTAGGGTCTCTATAGGGTCTCTATAGGGTCCCTAGGTCTCTATAGTGTCTCTATAGGGTTCCTAGGGTCTCTATATGGTCTCTATAGGGTCTCTATAGGGTCTCTAGTGTCTCTATAGGGTCTCTATAGGGCCCCAGGGTCTCTATAGGGTCTCTAGGGTCTCTCTAGGGTCTCTCTAGGGTCCCTAGGGTCTCTATAGGGTCTCTATAGGGTTCCTAGGGTCTCTATAGGGTTCCTAGGGTCTCTATAGGGTCTCTATAGGGTCTCTAGGGTCTCTATAGGGTCTCTATAGGATCATTACGGTCTCTATAGGGTCTCCATAGGGTTCCTAGGTACTCTATAGGTTCCCTAGGGTCTCTATAGGGTCTCTAGTGTCTCTATAGGGTCTCTATAGGGTCTCTAGGGTCTCTATAGGGTCTCTATAGGGATCCTAGGGTCTCTATAGGGTCTCTATAGGGTCTCTAGGGTCTCTATAGGGTCTCTATAGGGTCCCTAGGGTCTCTATAGGGTCTCTATAGGGTTCCTAGGGTCTCTATATGGTCCCTAGGGTCTCTATAGGGTCTCTAAGGTCTCTCTATGGTCTCTATAGGGTCTCTAGGGTCTCTCTAGGGTCTCTCTAGGGTCTCTATGGTCTCTATAGGGTATCTATAGGGTCTCTAGGGTCTCTATACGGTCTCTATAGGTTTCCTAGGGTCTCTATAGGGTCTCTATAGGGTCCCTAGGGTCTCTATAGGGTCTCTATAGGGTCTCTATAGGGTTCCTATGGTCTCTATAGGGTCCCTAGGGTCTCTATAGTGTCTCCAGGGTCACTATAGGGACTCTATAGGGTCCCTAGGGTCTCTATAGGGACTCTATAGGGTTCCTAGGGTCTCTATAGGTTCCCTAGGGTCTCTATAGGGTCTCTAGGGCATCTATCGGTATCTATAGGGCCTCTAGTGTCTCTATAGGGTCTCTATAGGGTCCCTAGGGTCTCTATAGGGTCTCTATATGGTCCCTAGGGTCTCTATAGGGTCTCTAGGGGTCTCTATACGGTCTCTATAGGGTTCCTAGGGTCTCTATAGGGTCTCTATAGGGTCTCTAGGGCCTCTATACGGTCTCTATAGGGTTCCTAGGGTCTCTATAGGGACTCTATAGGGTCTCTAGGGCCTCTATAGGGTCTCTATAGGGTCCCTAGGGTTTCTATAGGGTCTCTGTAGGGTTCCTAGGGTCTCTATAGGGTCCCTAGGGTCTCTATAGTGTCTCTAGGGTCTCTCTAGGGTCTCTCTAGGGTCTCTAGGGTCTCTCTAGGGTGTCTATAGGGTCTCTAGGGTCTCTATAAGGTCTCTATAGGGTTCCTAGGGTCTCTATAGGGTCTCTAGGGTCTCTATAGGGTCTCTAGGGTCTCTCTAGGGTCTCTCTAGGGTCTCTAGGGTCTCTCTAGGGTCTCTATTAGGGTCTCTAGGGTCTCTATAGGGTCTCTATAGGGTCTCTAGGGTCTCTATACGGTCTCTATAGGGTTCCTAGGGTCTCTATAGGGTCTCTATAGGGTCTCTAGGGTCTCTCTAGGGTCTCTATAGGGTCCCTAGGGTCTCTATAGGGTCTCTATAGGGTTCCTAGAATCTCTATAGGGTCCCTAGTGTCTCTATAGAGTCTCTAGGGTCTCTCTAGGGTCTCTATACGGTCTCTAGGGTCTCTCTAGGGTCTCTATAGGGTCTCTAGGGTCTCTATAGGGTCCTAGGGTCTCTAAGGGTCTCTATAGGGTCTCTATAGGGTTCCTAGGGTCTCTATAGGGTCCCTAGGGTCTCTATAGGGTCTCTATAGGGTTCCTAGGGTCTCTATAGGGTCTCTAGGGTCACTCTAGGGTCTCTATAGGGTCTCTTGGTCTCTATAGGGTCTCTAGTGTCTCTATAGGGTCTCTATAGGGTCCCTAGGGTCTCTATAGGGTCTCTATAGGGTCCCTATAGGGTCTCTAGGGTCTCTATAGGGTCTCTATAGGGTTCCTAGGGTCTCTATAGGTTCCCTAGGGTCTCTATAGGGTCTCTAGGGTCTCTCTAGAGTCTCTATAGGGTCTCTAGGGTCTCTATAGGGTCTCTATAGGGTTCCTATGGTCTCTATAGTATCCCTAGGGTCTCTATAGGGTCTCTATAGGGTTCCTAGGGTCTCTATAGGGTCTCTAGGTCTCTCTAGGGTCTCTATAGGGTCTCTTGGGTGTCTATAGGGTCTGTAGTGTCTCTATAGGGTCTCTATAGGGTCCCTAGGGTCTCTATAGGGTCTCTATAGGATCCTAGGCTCTCTATAGGGTCTCTATAGGGTTCCTAGGGTCTCTATAGGTTCCCTAGGGTCTCTATAGGGTCTCTATAGGGTCTCTAAAGTCTCTATAGGGTCTCTATAGGATCCCTAGGGTCTCTATAGGGTCTCTATAGGGTTCCTAGGGTCTCTATATGTTCACTAGGGTCTCTATAGTGTCTCTAGGGTCTCTATAGGGTCTCTATAGGGTCTCTAGTGTCTCTATAGGGTCTCTCTAGGGTCTCTATGGTCTCTATAGGGTCTCTATAGGGTCTCTAGGGTCTCTATACGGTCTCTATAGGTTTCCTAGGGTCTCTATAGGGTCTCTATAGGGTCCCTAGGGTCTCTATAGGGTCTCTATAGGGTCTCTATAGGGTTCCTATGGTCTCTATAGGGTCCCTAGGGTCTCTATAGTGTCTCTAGGGTCACTATAGGGACTCTATAGGGTCCCTAGGGTCTCTATAGGGTCTCTATAGGGTTCCTAGGGTCTCTATAGGTTCCCTAGGGTCTCTATAGGGTCTCTAGGGCATCTATCGGGTATCTATAGGGCCTCTAGTGTCTCTATAGGGTCTCTATAGGGTCCCTAGGGTCTCTATAGGGTCTCTATATGGTCCCTAGGGTCTCTATAGGGTCTCTAGGGTCTCTATACGGTCTCTATAGGGTTCCTAGGTCTCTATAGGGTCTCTATAGGGTCTCTAGGGCCTCTATACGGTCTCTATAGGGTTCCTAGGGTCTCTATAGGGTCTCTATAGGGTCTCTAGGCCTCTATAGGGTCTCTATAGGGTCCTAGAGTTTCTATAGGGTCTCTGTAGGGTTCCTCGGGTCTCTATAGGGTCCCTAGGGTCTCTATAGTGTCTCTAGGGTCTCTCTAGGTCTCTCTAGGGTCTCTAGGGTCTCTCTAGGGTGTCTATAGGGTCTCTAGGGTCTCTATAAGGTCTCTATAGGGTTCCTAGGGTCTCTATAGGGTCTCTAGGGTCTCTATAGGGTCTCTAGGGTCTCTCTAGGGTCTCTCTAGGGTCTCTAGGGTCTCTATAGGGTCTCTATAGGGTCTCTAGGGTCTCTATAGGGTCTCTATAGGGTCTCTAGGGTCTCTATACGGTCTCTATAGGGTTCCTAGGGTCTCTATAGGGTCTCTATAGGGTCTCTAGGGTCTCTCTAGGGTCTCTATAGGGTCCTAGGGTCTCTATAGGGTCTCTATAGGGTTCCTAGAGTCTCTATAGGGTCCCTAGGGTCTCTATAGAGTCTCTAGGGTCTCTCTAGGGTCTCTATAGGGTCTCTAGGGTCTCTCTAGGGTCTCTATAGGGGTCTCTAGGGTCACTATAGGGTCCCTAGGGTCTCTATAGGGTCTCTATAGGGTCTCTATAGGGTTCCTAGGGTCTCTATAGGGTCCCTAGTGTCTCTATAGGGTTCCTAGAGTCTCTATAGGGTCCCTAGGGTCTCTATAGAGTCTCTAGGGTCTCTCTAGGGTCTCTATAGGGTCTCTAGGGTCTCTCTAGGGTCTCTATAGGGTCTCTAGGGTCACTATAGGGTCCCTAGGGTCTCTATAGGGTCTCTATAGGGTCTCTATAGGGTTCTAGGGTCTCTATAGGGTCCCTAGTGTCTCTATAGGGTCTCTATAGGGTTCCTAGGGTCTCTATAGGGTCTCTAGGGTCACTCTAGGGTCTCTATAGGGTCTCTTGGGTCTCTATAGGGTCTCTAGTGTCTCTATAGGGTCTCTATAGGGTCCCTAGGGTCTCTATAGGGTCTCTATAGGGTCCCTATAGGGTCTCTAGGGTCTCTATAGGGTCTCTATAGGGTCCCTATGGTCTCTATAGGGTCCCTAGGGTCTCTATAGGTTCCCTAGGGTCTCTATAGGGTCCCTAGGTTCTCTATAGTGTCTCTATATGGTTCCTAGGGTCTCTATAGGGTCTCTATAGGGTCTCTAGGGTCTCTATAGGGTCTCTATAGGGTCCCTAGGGTCTCTATAGGGTCTCTATAGGGTTCCTAGGGTCTCTATAGGGTCCCTAGGGTCTCTGTAGGGTCTCTATAGGGTCTCTATAGGGTCTCTATAGGGTTCCTAGGGTCCTCTATAGGGTCCCTAGGGTCTCTATAGGGTCTCTAGGGCCACTATAGGGACTCTATAGCGTCCCTAGGGTCTCTATAGGGTCTCTATAGGGTTCCTAGGGTCTCTATAGGTTCCCTAGGGTCTCTATAGGGTCTCTAGGGCCTCTATAGGGTATCTATAGGGCCTCTAGTGTCTCTATAGGGTCTCTATAGGGTCTCTAGGGTCTCTCTTGGGTCTCTATAGGGTCTCTAGTGTCTCTCTAGGGTCTTTATTGGGTCTCTAGGGTCTCTATACGGTCTCTATAGGGTTCCTAGGGTCTCTATAGGGTCTCTATAGGGTCTCTAGGGCCTCTATAGGGTCTCTATAGGGTCCCTAGGGCCTCTATAGGGTCTTTATAGGGTTCCTAGGGTCTCTATAGGGTCCCTAGGGTCTCTATAGGGTCTCTAGGGGTCTCTCTAGGGTCTCTATAGGGTCTCTAGGGTCTCTCTAGGGTCTCTATAGGGTTCCTAGGGTCTCTATAGGGTCCCTAGGGTCTCTATAGGGTCTCTAGGGTCTCTATAGGGTCCCTAGGGTCTCTATAGGGTCTTTATAGGTTCCTAGGGTCTCTATAGGGTCCCTAGGGTCTCTATAGGGTCACTAGGTTCTCTCTAGGGTCTCTATAGGGTCCCTAGGGTCTCTATAGTGTCCTCTAGTGTCACTATAGGGACTCTATAGGGTCCCTAGGGTCTCTATAGGGTCTCTATAGGGTTCCTAGGGTCTCTATAGGTTCCCTAGGGTCTCTATAGGGTCTCTAGGGCATCTATAGGGTATCTATAGGGTCTCTAGTGTCTCTATAGGGTCTCTATAGGGTCCCTAGGGTCTCTATAGGGTCTCTATACGGTCCCTA